>NW_007231794.1:0-29599 GCF_000164805.1 Carlito syrichta | reverse complement strand
CGTAGATGGCTTTTACTATTTTGAGGTATGTTCCCCGTATGCCTAGATGTTCAAGGGTTTTTATCAAGAAGGGGTGCTGGATTTTATCAAAAGCTTTTTCTGCATCTAGTGATATGATCATGTGGTTTTTGTTTTGACATCTGTTGATGTATTTAATTACATTTTTGGTTTTACGAATGTTGAACCAGCCTTGCATGCCAGGAATGAAGCCTGCTTGGTCATGGTGGATGATTTTTGAGATGTATTGCTGAATCCGGTTTGCTAGGATCTTGTTGAGAATTTTAGCATCTATGTTCATCAAAGATATTGGCCTGTAGTTCTCTTTCTTTGTTGGATCTTTACCTGGCTTGGGTATCAATGTGATGTTGGCTTCGTAAAATGATTTGGGAGAGTTCCATCTTTTTCAGTCGCCTGGAATACCTTCAGTAGGATTGGTATCAGCTCCAATACAGTGAATATATAATACAGCAATACAATTGGATATTTTATATTCTATTTATTCTATTCCAGTTGATTTTATTCTTAAAAATTAAAATTTGATTTATTAAATTGATTTGACAGCCCACAAATATATCTTTAGTTTGTGAAACACTGTACCAAAACTCTTTCTCAAACTTAGAGATTGATAAGAATTAATACAATAACTACACTTTATCGATGAACTATACTTTGAGACAAATGTTGTTGATAGAGCTAGAGAAGGACATTTTATAATAATAAAAATGTCAATCCATCAAGAAGATAAATATAAGTGTAAACACAGAAACAAAGCTCCAAAATATGTGAAGGAAAACAAGTAGAACTGTAGGGTGATATAGATGATACAGCACATAATAGTTAGAGACTATAATACTTCACTTACTCTAATGAGTTGAACAACTAAACAGAAGATCAAAGAGGAAATAGAAGACATAAACAACACTATAAACCAAACATGTTAGACATAACAGGCACTCTACCACAGACACTCTAAACGTATAGAACACTTTACCCAACAATGGCAGAACACACATTCTTTTTGAGTACACAATAGGATATTCTCCAGGAATGTGGTTAGGCCATAAAACAAGTCTCAATAGATGTATAATAAATAATGAAATAGATTTGGAAATCAATAATAATAGAAGAAAATTTTGGAAATTTACTAATAAGAGAAAATTAAATAGCATAATTTTAAATGACTATAGGTGCAAAAAGAAATCACAAGGGAAATTAGAAAATACTTTAAAATTAATGAACACAAGAGACAATATACCAAAATTTATGAGATGTAGCTAAAACAGTGCTTAGAGGGAAATTTATTTAGTATAGTGTAAATGCCTACACTAAAAAAGGAAAAAGATCTCAAATAAGTAACCTTTCTACCTTTAAAAAAGAAAATTAAACCAAGCAATAGGAAATAATGAAGATTAGAGCAGAAATAAATGATATAAAGAAAAGAACAGTAGAAAAAGTCAACAAAATAAAAGTTGGTCCTTTGAAAAGACTGACAAAATTAAGAAACCTTAAGTCAAACCAATCAAGAAAAAGAGCAGACACAAATTCCTAAAATCAGGAATAAAAGTGAGGCTATTAGTACCAACCTTACAGAAATTAAAAAGTATCTTAAGCAAAAAATATAAATAATTATATGCCAATAAATTAGAAAATCTAGATAAAATTGAAAATTCCTAGGACACAAACAATGGAAACTGACTCAAGAAGATACAGAAAACCTGAATAGACCTACATAACAAGTAAAATGATTGAACTAATAATTCTTGAATTCCACCCAGGGCCAGATGGCTTCTCTAGTGAATTCTACTTAATGCTTCATGAAGATTTTATTTTATTTTATTTATTTATTTATTATAAAGATGTGGGGTACAATTCAGGGTTAGGTATACAAACATCGATCATGCAGGTACCCTTTTTTAATGCCAATCTTTTACTACCTCCTCCAAGAAGGAATACCAAACTCTCCCCAACTCATTCTGTAAGGCCAATATTGCCCAATTAGCAAAATCGGACAAATATATATCATGAGAAAAGAAAATGATGAACTAATATCCATAATAAATATAGATGCAGATATGCGTTATAAAATACTAACAAATCAAATTTAGCAACCTAAAAAAGGATTCTGCACTATGACTAGATGGGATTTATTCCCAAGATAAAATATTTTTTTACCATTTTAAAATCAGTTATGATCACATCCATAGATACAGAAAAAGTATTTGAAAAAAATTCAACATCCTTCATGATTAAAAACACTTGACAAACAAGGCATAGGAGGGAACTTCCTCTGTCTGATAAAGGGCATTGGTGAAAAACTTGTAGTTAACATATTTAATAAAGACTTATTTAGATAGTAAATCTGATAAAGAGACTCCATGAAAAACCCACAGTTAACATTTAAATAGTAAAGACTGAAAACATATTTAATAGTAAATTCTGAAAACATTAAATCCCTCTAAGATCAAGGACATGACAGGAATCATCTTTTGCCACTTCTTTTTAGCATTGTGCTGAAAATTCTAGACAAGGACAATTAGTCAAGAAAAAGAAATAAAAGACACCTAGATTCAAGGGAAAAGGCACAAACAACACTGATAAATGAGTTGAGCAGTGTAGTAGGATACAAGATCAATATGAAAAATCCAATTGTATTTCTGTACACTAGCAATGAACGATCAGAAAAAGAAAGTAAAAGTACAGTACCACATAAGGTGACATCAAAAATGATAACATCATCAGGAGTAAATTTGTAAAAGAATGATAAGACTTACATATTGAAAACTGTAAGATATTTTTAGAAGAAATTAAGACATAAATAGAAAGTCATTTCGTTGATTTGAAAAGTAAATATTGTTATATGGCAATACACCTCAAATTGAACTATAGATTTGACAATTCTTATCAATTTTAGTGGGCTTTTTTTTTTTTTTAACAGAAGTTGACATGTGGATCCTCCAATACATATGGAAATGTAAAGGACTCAGAATAGCTCAAACAATCTTGAAAAAAAATTAGAGGGCAGCCGGGCTTGGCAGCTCAGCCTGTAGTCCCGCACCTTGGAAGGCGAATGAGTGAATTGCCTGAGCCCGCGGGTTCGAGACCCGCCTGGGCAACTTGGCGAGACTTCATCTCTACAATAAATCAAAAAACTAGCCGGGCATGGTAGCGCACGCCTGTAGTTCCAGCTACTTGGAAGGCTGAGGCGGAAGGATCACCAGAGCCCAGCAGATCGAGGCTGCGGTGACCGGGAGCAGCCACTGCACTCCAGTCTGGGCGACAGCGTGAGACTCCAACTCAAAAAAAAAAAAAAAAATTGGGGGGCTCACACTTGCAATTTCTAAACTTACTACAAAGCTTTGATAGGTAATATCACTTAGTACTGGTATAAAGGTAGATACATGGATCAATGAGACAGATTTGAGAGTCCAGAAATAAACCCATACATCTGTGGCCAGTTGATTTTTGACAAGAGTATCAAAATACGAGTAATGCAATTGTGGAAAAAAATAGTCTTATCAACAAGTGTTACTGAGACAAATAAAAATCAACATTCAAAAGAATGAATTTGAAACTCTGTCTCATGCTATATAAAAAAATTAACTCAAAATAGATCTTACCTACAAGTAAGAGCAAAAACTATGAAACTGTTAGAGAAAGATAAAGGTGTTAAGTATTCATGACCTTGGATTAGGCAATAGTTTCTTAGATATGATATGTAATGCATAAGCAACCAAAGAAAAAAATAGATAAATTGGACTTCATAAAAATTAAAAACTTTTATATGTCGAAAGACACTATAAAGAAAGAGAAAAGACAACCTACAAAATGAGAGGGGATACTTGAAACCCATCTATCAGCCAAGGGACTTTTTTTTAATACATAAAGAATATTTACAATGCAACAGTGAAAAGGCATTATGATCCAGAAAATGTGGGTAGATATTTCTTAAAAGAAGATACACAAAAAAGGCCTGAAAGCAGTTGAAAAGATTCTCAACCACATTAGTCAACAGGAAAATGCAAATAAAAATCCAAATAAGGTACAACTCATTCTATAATGACTATAATAAAAGTTAGGCAATAATAAGTATTGCTGGAGAGTGTGAAGAAAGTAGAATCCTCATACACTGCAGGTGGGAGTGTAAAATGGGTAAACAATTGACAGTTCTTCAAAAAACTAAACTTTTAGTTACCAAATACCCCACCTAATTTCACTCGTGGGTAGAGAATTAAAAACATGTCCACACCAAAACTTGTACATGGATCATCACAGCATTGTTATTTGTAATTGCCAAGAGTGAAAACAATCCAAACGCTTATCAGCTGATTAAAGGACACACAGAATGTGATATATCCATACAAAAGAATATTACTCAGAAATAAAACATATGGCTACATGTGCTACAACATGGATAAACCTTGAAAATATGCTGAGTGAAGAAATTAGACATAAAGGTTACACTGTATATAATTTCATTTATGTAAAATGTTCAGATGAGGCAAATCCATCTCTATGATTTCCAGTGACTGTGGGGAGGAGGAAATGGGAATGACTGCTAATGGGTATGGGAATTTTTTCTGGTGTGACGAAACTTCTGGATTTAGATAGTGGTGATGGTTGCAAAACTTTGAGAATATACTTAAAATTCTCCAAATGATACATTTAAGAAAGAATCCATGAAAAATGATGTTTTTCTTCTTAAGTGTCGCCTTAGAGATTCTGATTCAATAGACTGGAATGGGCCCCAGGAATCTGCAACTTTACTAAGAACTCCAGATTATTTTGAAGCACTTGGTATATTGAGCCACAGTTTAAAAAACAACACGTTGAAATGATTTTTCCCCCTAAATTTGAAAGTAGTAAATGTAAACATCCACTTTTGAAAATCTAGTTCCATTTTTTCAAAGCTCCCTTCCTATCTAGCCACCAAGGCATCCACAGATTTTGCAGGTCAGGTATTATATCTAGAATTCCTTATTAGTATAAAGTTGTTTTTATTTAATTTTAACTAAAATAGATATACAGTTGACCCTTTGTAGCTGTGGGCTCTGCATCTATGAATTCAGCCAACAGCCAATTGAAAATATTCAGGAAAAAAACAAAACCAACCATAAAAGTAATACAGATAAAAAACAATACAACATAGCAACTATTATATCGCATTTACATTGGATTAGGTATTATAAGTAATCTAAAGATAACTGAAAGTATACTGAAAGTCATGTGTAGGTTATATGATTACATTGTACATAAAGGAATTGAGCATTGGCAGATATTGGTATCTGAGGAGGTCCTGGAACCAGTTCCCCATGGATACCGAAGGCCAACTGTATCCTGAAATCTGAACATGAAATATCTTGACTTATGTAATTAATTTTGTTCTCAATTACACAAGACTTTCCACGAGCCCCCCTCCCCCGCTTTTTGTTTAAGAGATGAGGTCTTACTCTGTCACCTACGCTAGAGTGCAGTGTCACAATCATAGCTCACCGCAGTCTCAAACTTCTGGGATAAAGCAATCATCCCTCCTCAGCCTCCTGAGTAGCTGGGACTATAGAAATTCTGTTAAAAAATATCTGTTAGAGAGAGAAAACCTTCTTTATCTGGGTCTGGCCTTCCTGGCAGTTCAGAGAAAAGCATCTGTGGGCTACTTGTACCTCTATTATAATTTCAGTTGGGGCTATAAAACTTCGGGAATAACTTACAGTCTGTTGCATATCTCTAGCTAGACAACCAGGGCCCAGTTACTTGAAACTTTTAATTCATTTCATTTTAAAAACCTGAAAAGCAAAACAAAAGTGAAAAAAAAAATGTAATGGCCAAAATTATTAAAAAAAACTCTTGATAGCTAGAGGTATATCTCAGCAGCATAGTCATTCTCATATCTATTGCTGGCAAGTCCTTGAATTTTAAAAAAATTGTTGTTAAATGCAAAGTTGAAACTGCCTGTCTTAAGAGATGTTGACTTTTTTTTAAAGCCCAGTATCAAACACAGTTGTTGCGTACTAATTCATTATTAGTAGTACTCTTCTTAAAATATTATAAAATGTATCTCATTAAGGAAATTCAGATTTCTAGACTGACTTATAATGACAAAGGCAAAATGTATCAGAGCTCTGGAGGCAGAGTGGACAGAAATGATGGAGGGATAAATACAATCAACAGAATATTTATAACCCCATAGAATTCACATATTGAAGCTCAGCTCCCTAATGTGATGGTATTTGGAGGTGGAACCTTTGAGAGATAATTAGGTCACGAGAGTAGAGTCCTCATGATGGAATTGTTGCCATTATCAGAGAAGACATGAGAAAGATAATCTTTCTCACTACCGTTTGAGGATACAGCAACCAGGTGGCCATCTGCAAACTAGAAGGAGGGCTCTCATCAGGCTTGGCTACACTAGAACTTGATCTTTTGCATCCCAGACTCCAGAGTTGTGAAAAAGAAATGCTTACTGTTTAAGCCACTCAGTCTGTGGTATTTATACCACATCCCCAACTACAAAAACAATAAAGAAATTGAATCTGAGAAGTGTAAAAATTGAGGACCAGTCTGAGAACTAGATGGTAAAGATACATTCAAATGACTGAGTCAAAGATAGCCCCAAATTTGTTAATAGAAAGATCTTCTATCTTGGTGACCTTAAATAATAAAAATAATAAATATGATAACAGAAATGTACAGTGGTAGTTATATGCTAGGCCTTATACTAATCCCACTACATCCTGATAAAATATATTATCTCCAAAGAAGGAACTTAATGCATTGAGAAACTATGTTAGTTTCAAAACTTCTTTCTGCATCTGTGAAATGGGAATAATTATTTTATGAGTTTAAAGAGGATTAAATGTATTAATATGTACATAAATCCCCTTTATACATTGTTGGTACATAGTACACACCCAGAAAGTGGAACAACTTGTTATTATTAAGTGGATGTTGTGTGATCCATTTCATCTTCATGTAAAAAGTCTTGCTAACTTCCAGTATATTATAGTGTTAATGCATAACACTTTCATTTGTTTTTAATACAGGGCCCCCTGGAGCAGCTGTCCCTCCACCTGCAGGCTACCCAGGAGGCTTGCCTATGGGATACTACAGTCCACAGCAGCCCAGTACCTTCCCCTTGTACCAGCCAATTGGTGGTACCAGTCCTATCCAGTATCAGCCTGGCAAATATCCTACGCCAACTCAGCCTGTGCCAATAGCATGGATGCCAGGGCCAACTCCTATGCCAAACTGTCCTCCGGGTCTGGAATACTTAGCTCAGGTACTCTTGCAAATCCCAATTATTTTCTTGTGAAGTATGACCATAGGGATCCAACTAGATGAGACAAAAGGCTGGACAGAGTGAATAAGGGAGACAAGTCAGTGATGACAGATGCCTAGTTTGTGAAACCATAGGAATGGTGGTGCTAATTTCAGAAGTGTGAAGGGGGAGCAAAGAGTACAGAGATGTTTTTAGTGGAATGAGTATGGTGGTCTTTAAGACTTCAGGTAGACTTTTAAGATATTTAGAATGCCCTCTTGTATAAAATAAGGACAGGAAAAGCTTCATGGATACTAGTATCATTTGCTTAGAAGTGAAGAGTTAGCATCAAGAAAAGCAACATAAAAAAAGAAACAAAACATAAGAAAGCAGGTGAATTGCTGAGTGCCTTAGCCCACTACTTTTCCTCACCACCTGTACTTTTAGCTAGTCACTCCTGCTACCCCCCAAAATAGACAATGTAAATAAAAATAAGAAACCTACTAAGGATATTGCTTTGGGCCAGGTTCCAGAGACTCCCTTCACACAACACAGTGACTCCCTACTTTCTATTTATATAGACAGCCTGGAGCCACCAGGACATCCAGATCAAAAACTGGGGTGATATGCAAAGTCGGTGTTCAAATGGCATTGTTTAAACACCCATGTCAGAAACTCGTAAAATCTGATTAATGGAAATAAAATAGGCTAGATGAAGTGACTCACATTTGTAATCCCAACACTTTGGGAGGCCAAGTTGGGAGGATTGCTTGAAGCCAGGAGTTTGATACCAGCCTAGGCAACGTAGCAAGACCCCATCTTTAAAAAAATATAAATTTAAAAAAATTTTTAAAAAGACAATAAGATAAAGTTAGTAGAGCAGTCCCCCTTTGTCCCCCTTATCTGTGATTTCACTTTCTGTGGTTCATAAGTTTTAAATTGTATACCATTCTGAGTTGGACGGTGAAATCTTGAGCAATCCTGTTCTGTCCTGGCCTGGACATGAATCAGTCCTTTGTCTGAAATATACTGCATGTACTACTCATCCGATAGTCACTTAGTAACCATCTTATTTAATAACTATACAAAATTGATACACTTTTCTAATCCCTTAGTGCTTAGATTTAGTCATCTATAAAACAGACTATCAATACCTCACTTACCTGGTTGTTATGAGAATTTTTAATGAGATAAGGCTTTTGGCACACAAGGTGGACACAATGGATGATTGCTGTGTGGATGTTATTAGTTGAAATACCTTCTTGTGTGTGAATTCAAGGTATGGAGCCATCACGTTTCTCTATCTACCTTAGTCTTTTGGGAGCTCATAATGCAGGTTACATGAATCACTATCAAGATTACCAAGACATCCTTAACATCAGAGTAGCAGGATTATATTATTTGCAGAGTATTGACTTTGGCAGTCACTCTGCCAATTTGTCAAATAATTGCCTCTTAACAGGCATAATATCTTATTGGATAAGCCTACTCTGCATTAATGAGCATCTGTTCTTCAGAATGTTTTGCGTTACGGCGCACATTTTTTTTTTTTTGAGTTGGAGTCTCTGTCACCCAGTCTGGAGAGCAGTGGGATGCCATGGCCACTGCAGGCTCAACCTGCTGGTCTCAGGTGATCCTTTCACCTCAGCCTTCCAAGTAGCTAGAACTACAGGCACATGCCAACTTGCCCAGCTAATTTTTTGATTTTTATTGTAGAGATGAGGTCTCGCCAAATTGACCAGGCTGGTCTCAAATCTGTGAGCTCAAGCATTCCTGTCACCTCAAATGCTGGGATTGTAGGCATGAGCCACCACACCCAGCTGCAGTGCACACTTTTACCAAATACAGACAGACCTCGTTTTAATGTACTTTGCTTTATTGCTCGCAGATAATGTGTTTCTTACAAATTGAAGGTTTGTGGCAACCTTGCATGATGCAAGGCTGTCAGAATCATTTTTTCCATAGCGTGTGCTCACTTCTTGTCTCTATGTCACATTTTGGTAATTCTCACAATATGTCAAATTTTTTTGTTATTTTTATATCTGTTATGATCTGTGATCAGTGATCTTTGAAGTTACTGTTGTACTTGTTTGGGGGCACTACGAACCACATGCATATAAAATGGATAATTTAATTGACACATATTGTATTTGTCCTCACTACTTTACCAACCAGCCATTCTCCACTCTCTCTCCCTTCCCTTGGTTTCCCTGTCCCCTGAGACACAATAGTATTGAAGTTCAGCCAGTGAATAACCTTACGTGTCTTCTAAGTATTCAAGCAAAAGGAGGAATCACATGTCTTTCCCTTTAAGTGAAAAAGCTGAAAATTATGAAGCTTTGTAAGGAAGGCATGCTGACCAAGATAAGCTGAGTTCTAGGCCTCTTGCACCAAACAGTTAACCAAGTTGTGAATGCAAAGGGAAAGTTCTTGAAGGAAATTAAAAGTGCTATTCCATAGGACACACGAATGACATGAAAGCAAAACAGCCTCATTGCTGATATGGAGAAAGTTTGAGTGGTCTGGTAGACGATCAGCAGCTACAACATTCCATTAAGCCAAAGTCTAATCCAGAGCAAGGTCCTAATTCTCTTCAATTCTATGAAGGCTGAGATAAAGGAGGAGACTGTAGAAGAAAAGTCTGAAACTAGTAGAAATTGGTTCATGAGTTTTAGGGGAAGAAGTCATCTCCTTAACATAAAAGCACAAGGTGAAGCAGCAAGTGCTGATGGAAAAGCTGCAGTAAGTAATACAGATTTACCTAAGATCATTGAAAAAGGTGGCACACTAAACAACAGGTTTTTTTCAATGCCTTATATTGGCATAAGATACCATCTAAGAACTTTCATAACTAAAGAGGAGAACTGGCTTCACAGTTTCAGAAGACAGTCTGACTCTTATTAGTAACTGGTGATCTTAAGTTGAAACCAATACTCATTTACTATTCCAAAAATCCTAGGTCCTTTTAAGAATTGTGCTAAATCGACTCTGCCTGTGCTCTATAAATTGAATAGCAAGGCCTACATGGCAGCACATCTGTTTACAGTAAACTTTACTGAATAATTTAAGCCCACTGCTCAGGAAAAAAGATTCCTTACATAATTTTACTGCTAACTGACAATGCACCTAGGCACCCAAGGACTCTAATATAGATGTACAAGGAGATTTATGTTGTTTTCATGCCTGCTAACACAGCATCCTCTCAGCAGCTTATGGACCAGGGGGCAATTTTGATTTTCAAATTTTATTAATTAAGAAATACACGTTGTTAGGCTGTAGCTTCCATAGATAGTGATTCTTCTGACAAATCTAGGCAAGGTAAATTAAAAATTGTCTGTAAAGGATTCACCTTTTAGATGCCATTAAGAACATTCATGATTCATGGGACAAAGTTAAAATATCAGCACAAACAGGAGTTCGAAAGAAGTGGATTCCAGCACTCAGGAATGACTTTTAGGGGTCCAAGACTTCAGTGGGAGAAGTCACTGTAGATGTGGTAGAACTAGCAAGAGAACTAGAATTAGAAGTGGAACCTGAAGATGTTGACTGAATTGCTGTAATCTTATGATATAGCTTCATGATGAGGAATTGTTTCTTATGAGCAAAGAAAGTGGTTTCTTGAGGTGGAAACTACTCCTAGTGAAAATGCTGTGACCATTGTTGAAATGACAAGAAAGAATTTAAAATATTACATAAACTTAGTTGATAAAGCAGTGGCATGGTTGGAGAGGATTGACTCCAATTTTGCAAGAGGTTCTGCTGTGAATAAAATGCTATGAAACAGCATTGCATGAATGCCCTTTCAGAGGTACCTGTGAAATAATATAAAATTGAACACTTCATGTGAGATTCATCCTGGCTTATTCGATCTCCCTAAGCCTGAGAAAATTGCCTTCTCTATAACTGGTCCATGTTAAATCATTCTGAACTTAACAAGCAAATACAGTCTGTGGATGACATGTCAAAGGGTCTGATGAGTAGGAATCTAGGAACAATCTTTGTAAACACAGCTTCTTCTAGATGCTATTATTATAGCAAGTACATCTTTTAAAATATATATATATGGCAACTATTTTTTAAAGTGGAACTGTAAGAAAGTATTTTTCTTATTTGCACAGCTCTGCTAATATCCATCTGATAAGATGCAGATAAGCTCATTTCAGTTGATAAATTTTTTTCACTCTTCGATTTCAAAAATATATCTTGCTATTGATATATTTTAATATCTGTCTCATCAGTTTGTTTTGTAATGCTAATTTGATTGGATTCGATCTGTTATTTCTGTTTTCTAATTGCTTTGTTCTGTCTCAACAGCTGGACAACATACATGTTCTTCAGCATTTTGAGCCTCTGGAAAGTATGTATAATTTTCATGGTGTTCAGCAATATTTTAATCAGGTGGAAATTTGCCCTATCCAATATCTACTTCCTTCTTTATATTGATCATTTATTAGTGGTTTAAAGAGAAATAAACTATGCTGTATTTCTTTGACTCCTAGAAAATAATAAAGAAAATAATATATAATTTTATCAATCTATACATCATATTAACATAAACTTTTAGACTTGAAATAATCTTGCATTTTATCTGGTCAACTTCCCCTTCCCTTTGCCTGTCATTTCTCCTCCATATTCATCTTTCATAGATGAGTAAAAGAAGGAGCCAAGAGACTAATGAGTTAGCAGGGACACCACAGCCAGTTAATCAGTGCTAGAACTTGGAAATAGAATTTAAACAAGTCAGCTAATCAGTGGTAGAGCTAGAAACAGAATCTGAATCTGCCGCATTCTAGCCCAGTGCCTTTGCTTTGGAAGTGAAAAGAAATGATCACAGTCAAAAATGATACCTCTTTTCAGTTCATCCTTATAAGATTACTGACCCTCACTGTACTATTTGACCAACACATAAGGCCTTTGACTTCTCCTGATTCTTTTTCTGATTTGCAGTTAGTAATGACCCTAGTCATCTGAGAATATTTTGTGAGCTGATTAATTAATGTTACAATGTATAATTTTATTTAAGTGGTTTTATAATTAAAATTTCCCAAATTAGACACTCTAGGAGTATTGTTTCAATCTTTACTTTTATGTAGAAATTTTAAAAAATGTTTTTACTGAACTTCTTAAAAGACATGTTTTAAATTTCCAAAATTACTTAAATACTTATAGAGTATATGACTGTTTCTGGTGTTCTAATCAATTCTGTATATTTCACATGAAAATTTTTAAAAGCTATTTTGCTTCAAGCCCCTAAGAAATACTAAACTCTCTGAGGCCCACTTTAGCTGGTTCTAATTTAAGATGACTTTCTCATTTTATTTTTTAGTGATGACACGTTTTGAAACTAATAATAGATACGATATTAAAAACAACTCAAACCAGATGGTTTACATCGTAAATGAAGATACAGATGATTTTACAAGGAATGCGTATAGGACACTAAGGCCCTTCGTCCTTCGAGTCATTGACTGTATGGGCCGAGAAATCATGACAATGCAGAGACCTTTCAGATGTACCTGCTGTTGCTTCTGTTGCCCCTCAGCCAGGCAAGAGGTCTGAGAATGAAAGTGTAATCCTTTTTTCTTTCTGATCCAACTCTTCACACCATAACATGCTCCTTCCGAAACTTTACAGGAAGGATTTCCCCAAGCCCTGACAGTCAGAATGGAAGAAGGTAATGGGGAGAAAGGAAGCCAAATTGACTCACCTAAGAAAAACCACAGAGGGCTTTTCTTGTGGGTTTATACTCTTCAAGTGTTAGTTGATAGATCAGGCATAAAATGGGGCTATTTAGGCAAAGACCATGCTTCGATCAGTTGTGTTTACTGAATTAGAAATTTATGAGATTGACAGTAGTTACCCTTATTTAAATGTACCTGGGTATCAACAGATAAGGTAATGCTAAGCATAAGTACATGCTTTTAGAATTGGAAGGAACTTTAGATACCTATACACTATCCATCACAATTCACATCTTGCTACAGAAAAAAAAGAGTTGCTCAAAATGACTAAATGCCTGAAAGAGTGTCACAGTTGGCTGAGGACAGGGCTGGAACAGGAGTGCAGATGTGCTGAGATACAGGTTGTTTACTTTTTTATCTGTGCAGTTTCTAAGTAAGTTGTTTTCTTTTTTAAAAAATATTTTAAAGATGTGGGGTATGATTCAGGATTAGGTATACAAGTGGACATCATACAGGTAAAGTTTGGGCCTCCCTTCGGTCCCTACTTTGCCTAGTTTGAGATCAGGTACCTTTATTGATATTGTGTTTCCCACCCCACCCCCACCCCCAGCAGTATCCCACTACTGCCAGTCAATCCCTTTCTTATAGTATTATAGTAAATATAAATTTTTTCTCTAGGGATAAGAAAACAATTAGAGAGAGGCCAGCCAAAGTTTGAATTCTAGATCTTCCACTGACTTAAATTTATACAATTTATTTAGTCTCTTTGAGCCTCAGTCTTCTTATTCACAACCTGGGTAGAACAATATCTTCCGAGATTATTGGCATATTTAAATGATATGTTAATGAGCATATTTTACTAAATACAAATTTATGTACAGCTCTTGCTGTGGCTTAATGTATTTACCTGTGGAATGAAGATATTACTATTATCTGTCTGATAGGATGATTGTTTTGAGGATTAAGTCAATTCCTCACCACAGTACCTGGCAGATAGTATAGTACTGTGAATATTTTCTGTTGTTCTCAGATACTTACTCCTTTGTTATTGTTGTTTTTGTAATAGCAAAAGGTGTATTTGAAGTAAATCTCTACCTCTTATCACTGATCCTTTTGAATATGTTAGGCCTTTTTCTTTATATTTGTAGTTGTTTTTTGTTTGTTTTTTTTGAGTCGGAGTCTCACTCTGTCGCCCAGACTGGAGTGCAGTGGCCGCTCCCGGTCACCGCAGCCTCGACCTGCTGGGCTCCGGCGAACCTTCCGCCTCAGCCTTCCGAGTAGCCAGAACTACAGGCGCGCGCTACCACGCCCGGCTGATTTTTTGATTTATTGTAGAGATGAGGTCTCGCTGCCTAGGCAGGTCTCGAACCCGCAGGCTCAGGCAATCCACTCACCTCAGCCTCCCAAAGGCGCGGGATTACAGGCTGAGCCACCGAGCCCGGCTTGTAGTTGGTTTTTTTAATTGATGTCTATAAATACAGCCTATTGAGATTATAGGCTGTATTTATAGGCATATGGGCTGAGAAATCATTACAAGCTTATAGGAAACCAGGATAGAGTTTTTAAAAAAGTCAAAATTACTTAGTTCAATTTATAAAACTGTTGTCCTATAATTTTATCTAGGTTTCTTTTTTCATATTTTTCCAGCTTTTGTTGGTATTAATTTGTGTGTTTACTTAGTTTATGTAGTTATTATTCATGTAGATTTCTTTATTCACCACCATAATACAAATACCAAACAGTTCCATTATCAAAAAATCCCCTTATATTACCACATCCTCCTTTCCCTCTTCTCTTCATCTGTAACCCCTAGCAACCACAAATCTGGTCTCCATCCCTATAATTTTGTCATTTCAAGAATGTTATATAAATAGAGTCATATAGTATGTAACCTTTTGGGATTGACTTTTTTCACCTAGTGTAATTATCTTGAGATTCACGCAACTTGTTACATATATCAGTTTATTCCTTTTTATGACTGAGTACAGCCATGACACGCATTTTTCAAAGTAGTTTATTTATGTACAATTTTGATTTTTTCTTATCTCTTAAGTGTACATGAGACAGTTCTAAGAGGCTATCAAATTTGTGTTTGTATATAGATATGAATTTATGGATATGAACAATAATATCTTGATTTGACAATTTATAAAACTGTGTAGTCCTGCCCTATGTCCTGTATTATCCTTTCCCAAAATTCTTAGGAAAGTATGTAACACCAGAGAAACAGTCAATAGCACTTTCACTTTGAGCTTTTACCAAATAATGTAATCTTTGTGACTCTTTTGTTATTCTTAAATAGGAAGATTTTTTTTTTTTTTGAAAGCAGGATTTATTGAGAGGACAGAGATGCCCCCACAGTGGGAGGGGAACTGAAGGGGTTGCCCCTTAATTCTTTACAAAGACATTCTTTAAAGATAATTAGCTAAAAACATGGCGATGGACAATATTTTAAAACTCTTTTTTAAAAAGTACTTTGTATACCCATACATACACTTTGTTGTATTCACACTATATAATTTTCAGAGTGCCTCTTTTCTCTTTTGCTTTCTTTTATGCTTGGCATGTCTGAGATTTGATTTTACCCCCACTTAAAACTAATAAATTAGCTTGTTAGTGTTTTCTGAATTGTGTCAGAAGATACTAGACCTCCTAGATGAAAGATGAAGGGCATTTTTACAGCATAGCAAGCAGCAGGGGCATCGGCATGTTTGTGTAGTTGCCCATTGTCCCTGAATTCTAGGGGGTTGGCTCATAGGAACCCAGGCAAGGCTGTTTATGCAACTTAGGAACACGCAGCTTGGACAACTGGCCATTTTGTAGAAAGCTGCAATTAAGCCTGTTCTTTGTCCCAAAGGGAAACATGACCTCATCCTTTAAGGCTGCTTGCTGAACTACAACCCTAAGAATGGGTAAAATGGGAGACTTTCTCTTCCTACAATAATTTCCCTAGTTTTTGAATTAATAAGGACACATGTAGGTTGTGTCTCTGTTTGTATACATATACCTATGCACGTAGCATCATAGCCTCTGTCTCTGCTTTATTTGCAGCTGGAGGTGCAGTGCCCTCCTGGTGTCACCATTGGCTTTGTTGCGGAACACTGGAACCTGTGCAGGGCAGTTTACAGCATCCAAAATGAGAAGAAAGAGAATGTGATGAGAGTGCGTGGCCCGTGCTCAACCTATGGCTGTGGTTCAGATTCTGTTTTTGAGGTAAACATTTTTCCTAAGTGTACTGACAGACCTCAGAATGATCTGCTTTTAGACCATTTTTTTTCATGTGGATGAATAAAGTAGCATGGAGAAAGAGTTAACCCATTGATATAAAAGTATTTTAAAATTATTTTAGTGGATTGTTTTAAAAAATGTGACCTTTTTATTATTTCAGTACTTGATAAAAATATAAATAAATCATTTAAAATGTTAAACCTTCTGAGGGTAAATAGCTTGACCAAATTCACTTATTCTATTTTTTTAATTTAATTTTTTTTAATTTTAAAGATGTGGGGTACAATTCAGGGTTAGGTATACAAATGTTCATTATGCAGGTGCTCTTATTGATGAGGTGTGTCCCTCCCTCCCCAGGCACTTTCCCTCAACTGCCAATCCCATTCCCCCTCCCCTGGCAGTTTCCCATTACTGCCAATCACTTTCATAGTCTTATGATAATTGTTCAAGGTCTGCTTATGAGTGAGAACATGTGGTACTCTCTTCTTTGTTTCTGTGATAGATCACTGAGTATGATAGACTCTAAATCCGTATTTAAGTAACCAATTTTCCACAGATTTCCAGGATGGGGATGTAGGTTCTAGGTGCTACATGTGCCTAACATATCACAGAACATGTAGAGCACTCCTAAGGTTGTACAAGTTGCTATCTGCTATACTGCAGATAAAAGTCTGTCAGTATTCTCAATAAATAGATTAGCACTGATAACATAGGCAGAACATAAAATAGGTTAGATTGTAACATTTTCTTTAAAAATCCTTTGTTTTGTCCTTATCTCAGTAACTGCAAGATATTTGTTTATTATACTTGTTTATTACCCTATAAATCTAACAAAGGAAATTCCTAGAAATATTTTCTAGGCTTCTTATAGAGTATATTCTGAATATCTTACAATTCAGCAAGACTCAGCATTCATTAAAACTGCTCATCCAGCCGGGCTTGGTGGCTCAGCCTGTAATCCCAGCACTTTGGGAGGCTGAGGTGAGTGGATTGCCTGAGCCCGCGGGTTCGAGACCCACCTGGGCAGCGAGACCTCATCTCTACAATAAATCAAAAAATCAGCCGGGCGTGGTAGTGCATGTCTGTAATTCCGGCCACTTGGAAGGCTGAGGCGGAAGGATCGCCGGAGCCCAGCAGGTCGAGGCTGCGGTGGCCAGGAGTGGCACTGCACTCCAGTCTGGATGACAGAGTGAGACTCCAACTCAAAAAAAAAACAAAACTGCTCATCCAGGTGTTTCCTGTTATACCCAATGCACTTTCCTTAGTTCTCATTTTATATCACTGTATCATTAAGAATTGTTGATTTATTAAAGACTAATGTAGAAAAGCCAAACTGCCAGGCAAGGTGTGTGTGGTCATTCATCACCAAGTGACATTAGAAGTTAGTATTTGGATATTTTTCCTGTGGCAAGTGCCAGTATCTTCTTTTTAGACACTGAATCCCGACCAGGCTCGGTGGCTCAGCCTATAATCCCAGTACTTTGGGAGGCCAAGGTAAGTGGATTGCCTGAGCCTATGGGTTCCAGACCAGCCCGGGCAACTTGGCAAGACCTTGTCTCTACGATAAATCAAAAATTAGCCAGGTGTGGTAGTATGTGCCTGTAGTTTGGGCTACTTGAAAGACTGAGGCAGAAGGATCCCCAGAGCCCAGCAGGTCGACTCTGGGGTGATGGTGATCATGCCACTGCACTCCAGCCTGGGCAACAGAGTGAGACTCCAACTCAACAAAACAAAACAAAACAAAACAAAAACAAAAGCAAAAACTGAATCCCTTTGGAATCCTCACATATGTTAAGAAGACAGGGTGGCTTTGACCCACAAAAGTTTGAGTGATGTGAAGTGGTGTCATGCCTCCCTGCTTTTGCTTATAGATTTCCCTAGATTGGAAGTGAGTCCCTTCTAATCCCCAATCCCTACTCTGTGCTACATGGAGAAGAATTTGATCATTTCAAACCATACCTCCTCTGACAAGGTCCTTAATAACTCATTTGAAGGTGGAAAAAGAGCAATTGCTAAAGATGTACCCCCAGTCAGTTATTAACCAGTTGCAAGGCACTTAACCCTTCTTGGTCATAATTTCCTCATTGAAATTGTGTAATTACCGTATCTTTTTCTCCATCGTATTTATGCTCAGTGTAAACTCCTGCTAAACAGAACACTAAAACATGTATGCTAATACTTTTCAGTCATCATCAAGTCACATGCTTGTCATTGTAGATCAAATCCCTTGATGGTGCATCCAACATCGGCAGCATTATCAGGAAGTGGAATGGCTTATTATCAGCAATGGCAGATGCTGACCATTTTGACATTCACTTCCCACTGGACTTAGATGTGAAGATGAAAGCCATGATTTTTGGAGCTTGCTTCCTCATTGTAAGCCTTTCATTTTTGAGTTATCCTAAGAGAATTATTCTTTCTGATGAGAAGCAACATAGTGTAGTAGAAAGGGAGAATCTTTGAAACTAGGCCAGCTTCTGTCTGTGCCACTTACTAATGTTTAACGTTTGCAGGCTTCAGTTTCCTCAGCTGTAAAATGAAAATAAAAATACTTATATTTTTCATGGTTACAGATATTAGCTATCATATGAGTAAAATGACCAGGAGAGTGTTTACATCCAGTGGGTGTAATTGTCTTCACTGCATGTTATCATTCTTACTACTTAAAAATGCCTATCCTATGATTTCTTAATGACATAACTCTAAAGCTGATGTCCTTTCCCCCTTCCTTTCTGTCTTCCTGTCAGTGTACATTTTGGTGTTGTGCCAACCTAGATTATCATGTTTCCTCCTTTTAATGATGAAATTTGGTTAACTGGTACCCAAAATGGAAAACCAACAGTTCTAAGTTTGTAGTTGCTGTACTTCACATTAGATCCTCTTCAGAAAGATTTCATTAGATTTATTTATTTTTAACTGGAATAGGAAATTACCCTAATACATTATAAAGAATAATATTGCATGTGTTACATCTAAGTATTTATATATCTGCCTTCCTATATGTATGTAATTCTTTTTCCAATTTCAGGACTTCATGTATTTTGAAAGATCTCCACCGCAACGTTCATCAAGATAGAAGGACACAGCAAATTATCAATTATGGTTGATAAAAATAATTTGAAAGTTTTGGATTAGGTTTACGGTCAACCTTCAATTATTTGCAAGTATATTTCTCTGCTTTGCAGATTATTTTTGTTGGAAGTTAGCCTTGGCAGGTAGGCTGAGAGTGTGATTGCAAGAACACAATCTAAATTGTATTTCAAGTGAATCTGTCTTCACTTGCTAGGCTAGGAGTTCATCCTGAAAAGCTATGACTCATTAACCCAGCTAACATATACAGAATAATACGAATATACACTATACACATGAGGTTTGCAAAATATACAGTATAAACGTGAGGTAAGGAAAAACGAACCCCAGAGCTCTCACATTAATAGGTAGCAAAATTATGGACTTTTTATAATAATCTTTGTTAGGATAAAATAACTTGACTTCTATCACCAACCCTATGCTACCTTTTCTCTGCATCACCATGTCCTGAGACTGAAGACAAACTTGATTCCACGCAAAAAGAATGATGCTCTTCATCTTTAAAAGACAAAAAGAAAGGTAGACAGAAACATTATGTTTTATTGTACTAGGAATATTTTATTTGTGTACATGTATCAAAACCTCATTCTGCAAAAGTTTATAAAAGTTTCCATGGGAACTTTGATTTTATTACAAACAAAACATGTCTTTTGTTTGTTTGTTTTAATCTTAATGTTTGTATTTTCCATGCCTGTTTTCTCATTCACTGGCATGAACAATCAAGAAGGCTCCTGAAGAAGAATAAAGAAATTAACTGACCAGGGCCACAGACAATCAAGATCTTTGAACAACTTCAAGACATCAATATCCTTATGAGAAACCTGCATTTAATACATTTAATACATAGCCTCTCTTGGTTAAAGATGCCGTATGTATAAAATATGTTTGACCGAGTCTCTAAGATCGCGTAGTGAACCTTTGTATCTCATTTGGTGTGATACAGAAAAGATACTTGTTTTTTTTTGTTGTTTGTTTTTCAAGAAGATCCCTGGTGATCACCAATGCTGTTCTAATGGCAAGGATTCAAATTATGTTTTTAAATTTTGAAGTGTGACACTTAGTGTAGCATTTTATAAAAGCGGAAGTTGCAAATTCAGACACTGCTTAATACTGCTTTGCTGCTTTTTATTTACATGATAGATAAATATGCATCTATACAAAATAATAATCAAACACAGCAAACATGCTACATATGATCTATAGCTTATCTCTAAAGAAGTAGGACCCAGAATAAAGTCCTAATTATACTTGTTTGTATTAACTAATTACAAGTCTAGTGTATAAGTGGATACACTGTGATTAATTTGCCTCTATTGCACTTTAACTTTCTATCTGAACACAGACTGTGTCTTTCTAAGCATGGACTGTGTTCTTTCAACACAGCTGTTTTGTAGAATGGGATGTATTCTCCTGCTGTTTATTAAGTAAGAAAACCTGAGTGTTTTTAGATGGGGTTATTCTGAGATGAGGGCTTTAGCCCACAGTTGTTTTTGAAATGAAAGAAGGGTGCTTCATTTAAAAATTATATTCACTTTTTCATGGTAAAAGTTGTTTCACTGTTTCTTGTAATGTTCATTTTTATATGCTGCTACTTGCTTTTTAAAAAAAAAATGTAAAAGCTGCTGCTGTCTAAAATATTAATTGCCTTATATTTGAAAGTGCCATTGCAATTTTAAATAGACTTACGTATTTCCTATAATAATATCTGACATTTAAATAGAATATCAGACAAACAGTATTACCTATATCAACTTTTGATTTTTACTTGCCTAAATTCCTATATTCCAAGACCTACAGCATAATACTAAATATGCACATATATATTTAGGATAAAACATAACATTTAAAATTTTTGTTTAAAGTTTTGTGGTATTAACATTTCTCTTACACTTAAAATGTCTCTTTAAAAAATAATATCATGTGTCATATTTTTATAATACAATTTACACTATAATTTCTATATTTCTTAATGGCATTTCATTGTGTAAAATTCATCAGTTTAATTAAAACAAACAAGCTACTCTCTGAAATTTGTGTTTTCATACTTCTTTATATTGTTTGTGATTTTAAATAAATATACTATGGTTAATAGTAAAATACTGTTTTATTTGACTTTTGCTTGAGTCTCTGAATACTTTTTTTAAAGGCATTTTTGAAGTAATGTTTATTAATTATTAGGTTTATTCAGGGTCCTTGCTTTCTAATATAAACTTGATACTATTCAAATCATTTCTGTAGTGTGGCTACTACTATCTAACTTTTGTATATAGCCCAGTTATTTATAAATGTTTATTTCTAATCCACTTATTTATGATGCATCTAAATTCCAAGTATAATTTCAGTGTCTATATATCCTGTAAGAAAGCTTCTAGAATTTATAACTGTCCGTGAAGTATGCATTTTAAAATAAATTTTCTAAATGACCAGGTTTTCCAACAATTACACAAAAAAGTGGGCTACCAGATGAACTTACTAGCTGAGTTTTCAAATCAACTAGATGTTAAATTAAGTTGAAATATGGAATAAGCAGAGTGATCCCAGAGTATGGTGTCTTGCCACCTGTTGGGGCAACTGGCTACTTTTCAGTCTTTTTCCCTCAGTGTTCAATGTTTGATTTATTTTATATTGAATGATGTAAGCTTGGGAGACTCTTAGGCCTGGACTTAATAACCTAATATCAAATTCAGCTGTTTGGCTAGTGAAGCTAATGTTTAAAGCGGATCTTTTTCCATAACTTCACAGAATGCATTTTCCGTTTTCCTCTAGGTCTCTTAAATTGTAAATCTCGAGAAAAACAGAATAATACACTCCAAATGTAGTCAAAGTGAGGCAGCGTAACATGCTTTGTGATAACACTTAGCATAGTTAATAATAGCGCATGGTAGGCCATTACTCAGTATCTGCTAAATGAATAAAAATACAGTCAGTGGATGTATTTTTGAAATATTTATTACAACAGTCAGTAAAGTTTTTTTTTTTACCGTCTTTTTCACTATTTCATTCCACCAATACTTACTTTTTTGAACATTTACTAAGTTCAGGCATTAAGTTATTTCTGAAGACAGAAGGAGATATGAAAACGAAAAATACGTAATCACTGCACCCAGGCTCATAGGCAAGTGGACAAGACAGACTTTTAAACAATAAAACACACTTCTTGACTGCAATGAACATGTGATTAGTGGTATGTTGGCACATTTAATAGAGGCCATATCATTAGCACCATCTCAGATGCTGAATAATATATTCTTGTTCCATTTAATCAGACAGTTAAGGCTGGTTGTTTGTGTCATGCCTCAGAAAACTTCCCAGCACTGCTGGAGGTAAGATGCATGTTTATAGCCATGTCTGCTGAATGCATGGTGAGTGCAATTTAAAAGGTGAGTTTAGCAAATTTCATCACTCAAAACAGGGATTGATTGTTTATTACAGTAAATCGTGAGTCCAGGACAGTGTCTGGTACATCTACGATGCTTCACAAATATTTGTTGAATGAACAAACAAAAGTTATATGTGTGTAACCCTGCACTAGGTATTCAAGGAGACAGACATGAACAAGTAGTCCTCTATCCCCTCAGCAAGGATAAAGCAAGTAGATAAATAATTGCATCACAAAGCTAAGTAATTACTGCATACCATAAATACAGTTTTTTGTTGGAAATGTTTATTTCTAGATTCTCACAACTACATCATGAGGTAAATAACAATCTCATTTTTCTGAGGAAAAGCCAACTTCATCAAGAGGTGATATTAGTAAGGAGATGAGGTACTAAGGAGTTTCTTCCTCTCCTGTTACGGTCATAAAGGAAAGCCAAAGGGTTAGATAAAAGGTAAAAAACGTGAAAGCTTTTGGAAGAATGAGAATAGGACAAATAGAATTTAATGCAAATGCTTGTAGAGCTGACCCGTGTCAAGATTCCAACCAGAAATGGGGTGAAGCCAATTGTCCTAATTCTATGTCCCAATTGCCCAGAAGTTGGTGTGTTCACTAACGGGTGTGTGTGGCAAGGGTGGTGGAGTTGCTAGGGTGAGGTGATGGTGGACACTTTGCACATAGCTAACTAAACAAAAAGTAAATTGCAAATTCTAAAAACATGTTCTGTAATTAGCCAACTTAAAGGTTGCCCATTAAATGTTCTTGCAGTTCTTCGTTCTGCTGTTGCTTACAAAAAAGCTAGTCATGTGAAGTCATGTAACTTTGAGATGTGTAGTTGCTAGACTGACCTCAAGATTTAATTCTGGGCCAGATGGATATGCATCTGGGCATGTATGGAGAAAAACCAAGCTAATCATGAGATTGGTGGGGTGATGTAATTAATTATTATTATTATAACAATCATAAAGGTGATGATAAAAATAGCTGACTCTTTAATGTTTCCTATAAGCCAGATACTGTGTTGGTTCAAAGGAGTTTCCATATATTTACCTATTTAATTCTTATAACCCTATGAGATAGATTGCTATAATAATTTCCATTTTACAGAAAAGAAAATGGATATTTAGGTATTCTGCACAAGGTCACTCCACTAGCTATATATCCACAAAGTCACTATTTAACTGCCTAAAGCAATCTACAGATTCAATGCAATTCCTCTCAAAATGCCAACATTATTTTTTCACAGAATTAGAAAAAAAAAAAATCCAGTTTTTCTTTCTTGAAAAAACTTGCCCATTACAGGTCTTTCTGCCATGAATCTTCCTGTTTCCTTTTCCTCTTTTTCTCATTAATAAACTTTGTTTTAAAACTTTGCTGGTCCTGGGCATGGTGGCTTACGCCTGTAATCCCAGCACTTTGGGATGTGGAGGCAAGAGGATTGCCTGAGCCCACGGGTTCAAGACCAGCCTGGGCAATATGGCAAGACCTCATCTATTAAAAAAAAAAAAAAAAATCCTAAAATTCATAATGGAACCAAAAAAAAGGACCCAAATATTTAAAGCAATTCCAAGAAAATAGAACAAAGCTGGAGGCATCACATTATCTGACTTCAAATTATACTACAAGGTTATAGTAGCCGAAATAGCATGGTATTAGTCTAAAAATCCAGAGACCACACTCTAAATCATTATGGTCTATTATTCTTTCATCTCTATGTGATACCTAGTTTCTTTGTATAATAACACAGAAATACCAGAGACACAAAAATAGAGAAGAATTGTGGCATGTTACCTCATGGGTTTTCAATTTTAGTATTATGGCTGGGAAACCCTTGGAACTCCATGGAGGTCTCATGAGTGTGCATTCTCTCCAGAGAGGTTTGCTCTTGCTCCTACTGGTACCCCAGTGGTGTTACTAGTAAAAGATCATTTTTTATGTTATTTTTTCGGTTTGGTGTTTCCCAAGGAATATAGGTACTTTAAATATGAACAAATATGAACCCCTGAATGACAGGGACAAATCTTGGTTTATGAATTCTCAGGAAATGATTTTTCTTACTTGTAGGACAAGTCAAAACAGTCCATCAAGCTTTCTCCTAATCTCCATTTGTCAATGGGTAAATTTTTTTTTTCTCTTTCACCCTTTACACTGGAATGTGTCCTTTTGAGGGTTTCCACTTTATTGGGGGTCCCTGTTTCAAGACCTGACTTCTAGATTCATTGTGGTGGATAAAATCGAAGCCCCTTGCTAATGAAGATTTGTGACTCTCTCTCCCTTTGGGAAGTTCCGGCCTGACCTTAATAGTCAGATATTTCCAGTTATGCTTTATTTTTGACTTCTGCTAAAATCTCTTACTCTCTTGAGGTCTACACTTTACATTTTTTTTTCTCTTTTTTTTCAATTGGAGTCTCACTCGCCCTGGCTGGAGTGCAATGGCACGCTCATGGCCACCCTAGCGTTGACCTGCTGGGCTCCAGCAAACCTGCCTCAGCCTTCCAAGTAGCTGGAACTGCAGGCGAGCGCTACCACACTGGCTAATTTTTGATTTTATTGTAGATATGAGGTCTCGTCAAGTTGCCTGGGTTGGTCTCGAACCCATGGGTTCAGACAATTCACTCGCCTCAGCCTCCAAAAGTGCTGGGATTACAGGCTAAGCCACCAAGTCAGGTAACCTTTTACATTTAAATGGCGTTTGGTTATACTTCAGTCAGACTTTAGGTGTTCTATGACAAGAGGATTTTAAGATTATATAGTTTGCAACATTGCCAGCAATGGGAGTGACTTATTTTTTTTAAACTGCACTGAATTTTTGGAATGAAATATTCAAAGGAAAATCCTTTATATTCATATAATTTGATACTTGAACATTATTATTGTTTGTTAGACCTAATTTACAACTAAGTCTTTATTTTCTATTTTGAGATGACATATCTTTCTATCATCAGTTATTGAATTCCAGATTCTTTCAAAATAAGTTTACTATTTCTAACACTGTTGTGAGCTAAAAGACATGTATTTAAAATGGTGCCAGCTCTTTTCCAATCGAGGCTCAGACAAATTTGTTTTGGGATATTACAGGAACAATCTTTTTAAAAACCATATTTGCTCAAATTATCTTAGCTAACAGTCATTAAACATAATTTATTGAGTTTTAATTTTTTTCAGTGTAACAGATAAAAGCAAACTCAGAAATTAAACTATTTTTGGAAATCTTGATTTTTGCAGGAATAGGCAAATGAAGGGTGCCAGAGAGAGGTAATTAGAGTGACAATGTACTTAATCAAGCTTTGCTGTCTTTTCTCCCTCTCCATGTCAGAAAACTGAATAAAACAATCTACAATAGAGGGCAGCACCAGCTCACAGATTTCTTTATTAAACTAGGCTCATTTTTTTCTTTTACTCCAAGAAATTATCAGTACTACGTTAATGAATAGAATCAATGGATTTTAGAATTAGGAGCATTAAGGACTATCTGTTCCATATTCTAATTTACAAATGAAGAAACTGTGAGACCCAAGTCATGTGTTCAAAGTAATAAAATCAGAACTAAAAGTACAGATCGCCAGTTTTATTCCAGTTTCTGTGCTACCACATCAAAAACTTAGCAAAGGTGTACAATATTCTAATGCAGCAAGGCCGAGCCTTTGTTAAGCCTCTTTGAGCTCTGGCTGGGCCATGTTTTCCTAAGCTTTGTGCTCCTCCCCTATCTTGGAGAGGTGAATCTCCTCTTTCTCCCTTTCCAATTTACTTTCTAAATAAACTATATTTTCCAATACAAAAATATTTTAATGCAATGTTTTTTCATAACCTTGAGATTTTAGGCCCAAACTTTACCTACACAATGGCTATTTGTATAACTAACCCCGAATTGTACCCCACATCTTAAAATTAAAAACCTCTTGATTTTTGCAGGAATAGGCAGATGGAGTTTCAAATTATCCTAATGTTCAAAACCATCTTAAAACTTATACTCATAAAATCTGCCTCAACAAACCAAATTAATTTCACAAAAATCTTCTATCAAGGTAAAACTAAATTATTATGTTACAAAAGCATTTAAAACATGTATATCATAGTAACATGGAAGCTTATCCATTCATACATCGATACTCTTGCATCTTCTTCTGAAGATGATGCAGTACTTGCCTTTTCCTTACTAGCTGTCAGACCAGTGAGCAGGCCAGGTCAGCAGAGAAGTCAAAAATGAAGAGTAATTGGAAAGATCTGACTATTAAGTTCAGGCCAACACTTCCCTGGCTTCCCAAAGGGAGACAGTCATAAATCTTCATTAGCAAGAATTCTTCATCTGATTCAATTCTTTCTTCTTCTTCTTCCTCTTCCTCCTCCTCTTCCTCTTCTTCCTCTTCCTCTTCCTCTTCTTCCTCTTCTTCTTCTTCCTCTTCCTCTTCTTCTTCTTCTTCTTCTTCTTGTTCTTCTTCTTCTTCGAAAGCAGGATTTATTGAGAGGGCAGAAAAGCTCCCATAGTGGGAGGGGACCTGAGTGGGTTGCCCTGAGTTCAATTTCTTTATTAAACTATATATATGCTTTTGTATGAAAAGCTATTCATTTTGATAGTTTTTTTTTGCTTTGATGAGATGTAATTGTTATTTTACAAAGGAATATCAGTTGAACACAAGACAGAATCAAACCATTACCTGAGTAGAGAACAGAAAATATGGCCAATGAGCTCATTGGTCTGACAGATAGCACGGCTGGGGAGGTGGTAATATTTTATTCGGAAGTCTGGCAAATCAGATGACAGTCAGCTATGCCGTTAATTCCTGGACAATCTCAGGATCTATTTTATCCCTTTGAATTGCTTTGAGATTATTATTTTTTCTAGACATTATAACATTTCTCTTTTTCTCTATGTTTCCTGTGTTTGTGTATTTCTCTCTATTCTATATGGCTTTATGTATTTCTATTTACAAAGTGTTCATGCCACTTGTTTGTGATGGTCATAGGACCTGCTTGAACATGGAAATCAGGGAGGGATTGTGCTGTTTTCTTCACTGATAGCTCTGCATCTTTCAAAAGAAAGCTATTTTTATATTGCTGGTGTTTTGAGAACTTCCTTTATCGATGAAATGCACTGAGAGGTAGACACAGGAGGAAAACAAATAATTTTTATTCTGATAAGTCTGCTTTAAGGACATATTCTCTGGCAACAGTAGGTTTACAGACTGATGTACAATCAGTTGCCTTCCTTGTCACAGGCAAAAGTGGAAAAACAGAGAGATCCTGGGTGGAGGGTTGTTCCTATAAAACTTAGCCCATGGAGGAACTAGCAACATGTGCTCCCTGCAGACAGCTTGCCTCCCTAAGGAGACAAAAAGAAAAGACTGAATATGCCCAGTTTATTATTTCAAATTCACTAGTTGAATAATTCATCCCTGCTTCCTGAAGAAAGTAAATGAGGTGGGAGAGAATGAGCAGGGGTGTTCTCTAATGCCACTATCTCTACATGGAGATGTTAAGGACGAGGAGTACTTGTGGTAGAGGTGTCTTGTCTACTGAAGTCTGTTCTCTCTTCCTTTCCTACTGTTTTAGCTTCTGACTTCCAGTGATTCACAGTGAAACCTGGGTAAACACAATATTTCCTTGAAGTTAGGTGTGAAGATGTGGCAAAGTTCTGGCCCATTAAAAGTGAAGTGTGGCAATTACTTTAAAAAATAATGGGCACTTACCTTTTGCCTCTCACTGTCTTTCCTCCTTCCTGTGGACTCCCAGGTTAATGTGATGGCTGGCACCAGTGCATCTTTCTTGAACCACAAGCTGATCTTGGGGATGCAAACCATTAATTGCTGAATAAGATAGAAGAAACATGGGTTGCTGAGAACTTCTTAGGTAACATAGTGCTACCACAGAGCTGCCATATGATTGCTAGACTGTCCAATGGCATACTCTCATGTAAGAAGTAACATGTCTACCTTCCTTGGGTCTTTGTTATCTGCATCTAAAACCAATAATAAAAGTTTCATCTCCCAACAGATAAACTTTTAAATGTACAAACCAGGATTCAGATATTCATCTTAAATAAATATATATATATGTAGGTGGCTGGGGCACAGTGGCTCACGTCTGTAATCTCAACACTTTCAGAGGCCAAGGCAGGAGAATCACTTGAGGCCAGGAGTTAGAGATCATCCTGGGCAACATAGTGACACCCTATCTCTGAAAAGAAAAAAACAACAACTAAAAAATCAGCCAGGTGTGGTAGCATACACCTGTACCTGTAGTCCTAGTTACTCAGGAGGCTAAGGCAGGAGCATTGCCTGACCCCAGAAGTTTGAATCTGCAGTGAGCTATGATCAGGCCACTGCACTCCAGCCTGAGCAACAGAGAAAGATCCTGTTTCCAAAAAAACAACCAAACAAAAAAATATATCTAACATTTGATGAATTTAAGTACAATAATTCATTGATTTTAAGAAAAAGATTTCTATCTTGGGCATATCCTTGTCAGAATATAAGCATAGTTACTTGCAAGTCCCTTGTAATTTGGCAGTTTACTATACTCGACTATGAGTGAGACAGATTCTCGTTCATACTGGCAATTCCCAGCTCTTCATTTCTCTCCTTCTCTTGATTCTGAAATGAGCCAACTTCTCCTGCCCATTTTCTCAAAATGTAGAACAACTTTCAATGCAAGGTCATTAGTTCCTGTCTCAGTGAAGAATAGATGCAGAACAATTTGAGTGACTCAAGAGAGACCACTGAAGAGACTCTACTATTTAAAATTCATTTATCTTTATCCAACAGGATCTTTAGTCTACTCAATTTTCCCAATAAAGGACTGTTGGTGACCAGCACTGACTAAGGGTGGGTTAGGACCTGCACCAGAGAATCTGGACAGCAAGAAGAGACCACTCGAAGTCAGTTCTTCTGGGAACAGTCTGATCAGGACTGAAGCCAAATTTTATTCGGACTCCTTCCAACTTATATACCACTTTCTATACCCTCCAGCAGTGTG
>NW_007231793.1:22919-40596 GCF_000164805.1 Carlito syrichta | reverse complement strand
CCCTATCTATCCCCATGCACAAAGGTTAACTCCAAATGGATCAGAGACCTAAATGTAAAACCTCAAACCATAAGAACCTTAGAAAAGGAAGGAAATACTCTCATGGAAATCGGAACTGGCATCCAATTCCTGTACAAAACCCGAAACCCACAGGACTTAAGAGAGAAGATAGACAAATGGGACCTTATTAAACTGACAAGCTTCTGCAAAGCCAAAGAAACCATCAAGAGAGCAGGGAGACAGCCTACAGACTGGGAAAAGGTCTTTGCCAACTCTAGGTCTGACAAAGGCTTAACATCCTGGATCTACAAGGAACTGAAACGTACTGAAAAGAAGAAAACAAACAACTCCATTATAAAATGGGCAAAAGATATGAACAGACACTTCACAAAAGAAGACATTCGAGAAGCCAACAAACACATGAAGAAATGCTCAACCTCACTAATCATCAGGGAGATGCAAATCAAAACCACACTGAGATACCACCTAACTCCAGTCAGAATGGCAATTATCAACAACTCAAAAAATAACAGCTGCTGGAGAGGGTGTGGTGAAAAGGGAACACTTCTACACTGCTGGTGGGAGTGTAAACTAGTGCAACCTCTGTGGAAAGCAGTGTGGCGATTCCTAAAAGCTCTAAAAATTGACCTTCCATATGACCCTGCAATCCCCCTACTGGGAATATACCCTGAAGAACACAAATCACTCTATAAAAAAGATACCTGCACACGTATGTTTATCGCAGCATTGTTCACAATAGCAAGAACCTGGAAACAACCATGCTGCCCATCAAAAGAGGACTGGATTAAAAAAATGTGGTACATATACACGATGGAATACTACGCAGCCATAAAAAAGAACAAAATCATGAATTTCGCAGCAACCTGGATGGAACTAGAGTCTATAATACTGAGTGACCTCACACAGAAACAAAGATCAGAATATCGCATGTTCTCACTCATATAATGGACCTTGAACATCCAATGTAATACTATAAGAAAATGACTGACGGTACTGGGAAACTATGGGGGGGAGGGAGATGGGATTAACAGTAGCAAATATCTGTCTGGGGCTGGGAAAACACCTCTTATCAACAGGGTGTCTGAATGAAACGTAATTGTACACCTAACCCTTAACTGTACCCCACAAAACTATAATAAAAATACTGATTAATTATTAAAAAAAAATTAATATATCCATCACAATTAAATTAATTAAATTAATTTATCACAATTAAATTAATTAATATATCCATCACCCCACATAATTGCCTTTTTCTTTTTTTATAAGTTCTTAAGTGATAACATTTAAGATCTACCCTTTAAGTAGACTTTAAGTACACAATATAATATTGTTAACTATACTTACATTGTTGTACATCACATCTACAGAACTTTTTATCTTGCATACTGAAACTTGGCACCCTTTTACCAACATCTCCTCATATTCATCTCCCCAGTCCTTGATAACCACAATTCTATGAGTTTTACATTTTTTAGATTTCACAAGTGAGATTGTATAGTATTTGTCTTTCTGCCTCTTGCTTATTTCACTTAGCAAAATGTTTACTAGATTTATTCATGTTGTCATAAATGACAGGATTTCCTTCTTTGCTAAGGCTGACTAATATTTCAAATATATATATATTAAATATTATATATATCTTTATTCACCCCTTTTGAGCATTTAGGTTGTTTTCATATGTTGGCTATTGTAATATTGTGTATAATACTGAAATGAACATGTGAGTGCAGATATCTTTGAGATATTAATTTAATTTATCTTGGATATATACCCAGAAGTGTGATTTCGGGATCATAATGAAGTTCTGTTTTTAATTACTTGAGAATGCTCCATGCTATTTGCCATCAGCACTGTGCCAATTTACATTCTCACCAACAGCGTACAAGGGTTCCCTTTTCTCTATATCCTTGCAAACACTTGCTATCTTTCGTCTCTCTCTTTTTTTTTTTTTTTTTTTTTTTTTGAGTTGGAGTCTCACTCTGTTACCCAGGTTGGAGTGCAGTAGCATGCTCATGGTCACTGCAGCCTTGGCCTGCTGGGTTCAGGCAATCCTTCCACCTCAGTCTTCCAAGTAGCTGAACTACAGGTGTGCACCACCACACCCAGCTAATTTTTTTATTTATTTTAGAGACAAGGTTTCACCAAGTTGCCCAGGCTGGTCTCAAACCCCTGGGCTCAGACAATCCTCTTGTGCTGGGATTACAGGCTTGAGCCACCATGCCTGGCCTTTCATCTTTCTGATAACAGCCATTCTAACATATATGGTGTGATATTTTACTGTAGTTTAGTTTGCATATCCCTGATGATTAATGAAATGGAGCAACTTTTCCATATACCTCTTAATCTTTTATATGTCTTCTCTTGTCTATTCAGGAGCAGCCACTGCACTCCAGTCTGGGTGACTGAGTGAGACTCCAACTCAAAAAAAAAAAAAAAAAAAAAAATTAGTTTTTTCATGTTTTTTCCTAGTGGTTTTATGGTTTCTGGTTCAAGTTTTCAATTCATTTTGAGTTGATTTTTGTTTATGAAGTGAGATAAATATCCAATTTCACTCTTTTGCATGTGGATATTCAGTCTTTCTGAAACAATTTTTTGAAGAGACCATTCTTTCCCTGTTGTGTGCTGTTGGCACCTTGTCAAAGATCAAAGGACTATAGGAGCATGGGGGATTTATTTTGGGGTTCTTTATTTTGTTCCATTGGTCTATATATCTATTTTTAGGCCACTGTCATACTATTTTGATTATTGTTGCTTTGTGATATATTTTTAAATCGAGGAGTAGAACACCTCCAGTTTTGTTCTTTCTCAAGATTGTTTTGGCTTTTCAATTTTTTCTGGTTCCATATGCATCTTAGGATTGCTTTTTCTATTTTTCTAAAGAATATCATTGGTGTTTAATAGGAATTGTGTTGAATCTATAGATAATTTTGGGTTATATGGATACTTTAACAACACTAATTCTTCCAATCTATGAACATAGAATGTCTTCTTTTTAACTGTGTCATCAATTTTTAAAAATAATCTTTAGTCTACAAGACTTACACTTCTTTTTTTTTTTTTGAGTTGGAGTCTCACTCTGTCGCCCAGACTGGAGTGCAGTGGCCACTCCCGGCCATCGCATCTCGACCTGCTGGGCTCAGGCGATCCTTCTGCCGCAGCCTTCCAAGTAGCCGGAATTACAGGCATGCGCTACCACGCCCGGCTGATTTTTTGATTTATTGTAGAGATGAGGTCTCGCTGCCGAGGCGGGTCTCAAACCCGCGGGCTCAGGCAATCCACTCACCTCAGCCTCCCAAAGGCACGAGATTACAGGCTGAGCCACCGAACCCGGCTCTGATTTTTTGATTTATTGTAGAGATGAGGTCTCACTGCCCAGGCGGGTCTCTAACCCGTGGGCTCAGGCAATCCACTCACCTCAGCCTCCCAAAGGCGGGGGATTACAGGCTGAGCCACCGAGCCTGGCAAGACTTTCACTTCTTTGGTTACATTTATTACTAGGAATTTTATTGGGTTTGTGTGTGTGTGTGTGTGTGTGTGTGTGTGTGTGTGTGTGTGTGTGTTGTTGTTGTTGTTATTATTGTGAATGGGATTATTTTCTTTCTTTTTTTTTTGAGTTGGAGTCTCACTCTGTCACCCAGACCGGAGTGCAGTGGCCACTCCCGGCCACCGCAGCCTCGACCTGATGGGTTCCAGCAATCTTTCTGCCTCAGCCTTACAAGTAACCGGAATTACAGGCATGCGCTACCACGCCCGGCTGATTTTTTGATTTCTCTCTGCCCAGGCGGGTCTCTCTGCCCAGGCGGGTCTCGAACTCGCGGGCTCAGGCAATCCACTCACCTCAGCCTCCCAAGGTGTGGGTTTTACAGGCTGAGCCACCAAGCCCGACTGCATCCCATTGATTTATTCACAAATGTTGAACTATCCTTGCATCCCAGAGACAAATCCCACTTGGTCATGGTGTATGATCCTTTTAATGTGCTGTTGAATCCGGTTTGCTAGTATTTTATTAAGGATTTTTGCATCTATGTTCATCTGGGAGTCCTATGGGAGATTCTCTTACATGTGACGAGTAGATTTTTTTCTTACTGCTTTCAAAATTTACTCTTTATCCCTGGCATTAGACAGTTTGACTATGATATGTCTTGGTGCCCTTTGATCTCTTGATGTTCAGCCTATTTGGGGTTCTATGGGAATGATTAATCTGGATGTTAATTTAATTCTCCAGATTTGGGAAATTTTCCATCATTATTTTTAAAAATAAACTTTTATCTCCTTTTTCTTTCTCTGCTCCTTCTCAGACTCCCATAGTGTATATATTGTTTCACTTGATGGTGCTCTATAATTCACATAGGATTTTTTTCACTCTTTTAAAGTTTTTTTCCCATCTGACTAGATAATTTCAAAGAATTTGCCCTTAAATTCACTGATTCTCTCTTCTGGTTGATCAAGTCTGCTGTTGAATCTCTTGAATTTTTCTGGTCAGTCATTATATTCTTCAGCTCCAGCATTTCCATTTGATTCTTTTTTAATGGTTTCCATCTCTTTATCGAACTTCTAATTTTGTTCAAGTGCCATTTTTCATTTAGTTGTCTATCTGTGGTATCTTGTAGCTCACTGAACTTTTTAAAGATGACAATTTTGAATTTATTGTCAGGCAGTTTGTTCATCTCCATTTATTTGGAGTCACATACTACAAAATTATTATTTGCCTTTGGTGGTGTCATGCTTCCTTGATATATTTTGTTTCTTATAGCTTTGCATTGATATATGGACATTTGGGGAAACAGCCACCTCTTCTAGACTGTATGAACTAGTTCTGATGGGGAAAGACCTTTTTCTATGGATGAATGTGAGGATGCCAGTTGGGGGGAGGGAGTTCAGTGATTCTGGCTCCAGGAAGGGTGCAGTGGTATAGACTCCATATAGATTTGTCAGCTGAGGTCAGTTGTAAGCGAAGATTGTGGAGATCCTCAGTGGCCAAGACTATGTGTTTAGAACAGTGGCAAGAACTGTTAGGGTCCTCAGAGGTGAAAGCTACTTGGGTTCTCTTGTTCTCTCTTTTTTTTTAATGAGGCACAACTATGGCTGTGTTGGCTCCAATGTTTGAGTTACAGGCATGCCCACTGAGGTAGTCACATCAGTTTTTGGGACATGGGTGCTTATGAGAAGCTCTGGGCTCCAGGCATGCATATGATTACAGGTGGGGAGAAGAGAAGAAGGGTGATGGCTTCAACCCGGGGTGGCACAGCAGTGACTCCTTCTTCTGGAAGTTACAGTGGCATCTTCTTTTCTGAGGAATCCATGGCAGCTGCAGTGACAGTTGCAGTCGCCTGTCCTGGGGTCCTCCGCAGAGCAGGCCATTGAAAACTGTTGCAGCACCAGCCATGTGGTTGATACTGACAGCCCCTGCCCTTCTACTATGTTTTTAGACATCTCCAGGTGTCTTAGTTATGCCAATCTCCCCCAGAAATCTGGGTAGTGTAAAATAAAGCAGATGCTTTAAGCAGTTCCTTAAAAGCTTGGGGAAGCTGGTTGCCCATTCTGCTCTTCTTTTCCCTGTGAGGGGAAGTCATAATCTGGTGATTTCCCTCTTGGTACTGAGCTGTGTCAGTCTGGGGGATGGAACCATGCAGGTGAAATGAAACTCTTCTTCCTATCCTTTCTATGTAGCTCTGTTCTTCCTTCTCTTTCTCTTCCTACTCTACCTTCTCTTTTTTTTTGTTGTTGTTGTTTTTTTTTTTTGAATTGGAGTCTAACTCTGTCGCCCAGACTAGAGTGCAGTGGCCACTTCCAGCCACCACAGCCTCAACCTGCTGGACGCTGGTGATCCTTCCGCCTCAGCCTTCCAAGTAGCTGGAACTACAGGTGCACGCTACCACGCCTGGCTAATTTTTTGATTTATTGTAGAGATGAGGTCTCGCCAAGTTGCCCACATGGGTCTCGAACCTGTGGGCTCAGGCAATCCACTCACCTCAGCCTCCCAAAGGCGTGGGATTACAGATTGAGCCACCGAGCCTGGCTTTCTACCTTCTCTTCTTTGTCTTTTTCTCTACTGTTACTGAATCTTTTTGACTAGACTCCTGAGCTCTCCAGAGCTTTTTTTTGTTCTTGGGTATCTGTCTAATGTTTGTTTTATGTTGGGGAACAAAGACTGGTGTCTCCCACTCTACCATCTTGCTGCCTCATTCAAATCTTCTTGAGGTCTCAACAAGGAATATTAAAGCCATATTTGTATTTGATCTTTAACCTTAAGGCATAGTTTCTTACTTGAAAATTGTTTGCAAGATGAAGAGCTATTTTTACTTTATTTTTTATGTGTTTATTTATTATAGAGTTGTGGGGTACAACTGAGGATTTACTACATAAGTAGGCTACATGGAGGTGAAGTTTGGGCTTCTAGGTGACCCTCACTTCTCCTGGGAGTGAACCAGGTACCCTTGGTGTTGTCACGTGCCTCCCACCCTCCTCCCTTCCTCCCTCTCCTGGCAGTGCAGCGACTGCCCATCCTACCCTTGTGCTAATGTGACTGATGGTCAGGGCCCGTTTATGAGTGAGAACATGTAGTATTCAGTTCTTTGTTTCTGTGATAGTTCGGTTAGTATGAAGGTCTCCAGCTGCATCCAAGTTGGCACATAGACCAATAGAACAGGACAGAACTTCTGGAAGTAAAAACATGGTCTCTCTACCAACTAATCTTTGACAAAACCACCAATAGCAATCATTGGGCAAAGGAGACCATATTTAGCAAATGGTGCTGAGAAAATGGGCTGACCACATGCAGAAGAACAAAACTGGACTCCCTACCAATTGTCACGTACAAAAATGAAATCAGAATGGATCAAGGACCCAATCATTAAACCTCAAACTATAAGAATCCTAGAAGAAAACATGGGAAACCCCTTGCAGACATTGGAGACAATGAATTAATGACTAGGTCCTCAAAAGTGAATGCTACAAAAACTGAGATAAATAGGTGGATCCTCATCAAGCTGACAAGTTTTTGCACAGCAAAAGAAACCATCAAGAGAGTAAAGAGACAACCCACAGAATGGGGGAAAATATCTGCAAATTATACATCTGACAAAGGTCTGTTTTTACTTTCCATCCCAGAAAGTCCTGGTTCCTCTATATTTCCTTGAAATTGTATTTCAAAACACAATTTTGCTGATTTCTTATTTTCTGTACCTTGTCATGCACAACTTGAAGATAATTGACACTTTCAACATTCTGCCTTGAAGTCTCTTTCTCTAGATTTGAAATTTTGTTAGGTGCTTTTTCTACCTCTCGAGTTAGTGCAGAAGATATTATTGCCAATTGTTAAGCTGCTGTATAACATAGGTCACCATTTTTCCTGCTGCTAAATGGCAGTTTTCTCATTGCTTCATCATTACCTTTGACAGTTTGCTTGCCATTTTTTCAAGCTTCACTAGCAGTTTCTTTACCACATTTCCAGCCTCTGCCAACTACCCAGTCTCAAAAGCAATGTCACATAACACTTCCGGTACCAAATTATATATCAGCCATTTATTGCTGAACAAACACCCCAAAATATAGTGGCTTCTAACAGTAACCATTTTACCTCACAATTCTCTTAGTCAACAACTTTAGCTTAGTGGTCTTTCTGATCCAGACCAACCTCAGTTGTTTTCAGTTGGGTTTGCTCATATGTCCAGTTTTTGACTATGATGCCTGAGATGGCTTGGATATCTGGGATCCTGGAGCCTTTGTTAACACAGTCCGTCATCTTCCAGTAGGTAGATGGCCTGAACTTGTTGCTATGGTAGTGGGAGGATTACCAGCTGCAAGAAAACAATTCACAATGTACAAACTTTTAATGTATTTGCTTTTATCACGTGTGCTATTGTCCCATTAGCCAAAGGAAGTCACTTGGCCAAAGGAAATGAACAAAGAGGGGTAATTATGGTGGCTATGTCTAAAATACATTTCTTCCTTTGTTTGATACATAACCTATAAAGTAATCCTTTGAAGCCATGTGAATATCCTTTTTCTCAGCTTCTTGTCTGATGGTCTTAGCACTGATTAACAATCTTTGACGGTATTGACTATTGCACTGAGTTACGAAGCCTTTGGTAATTTTTCTATTTTGTTATTTTTTCTCCATTTACTAGCTATCATTCAGTAATGAAAAATTTATCCCTTTCCTCTGTGTTCTGTATCTCTTTTGTGATTATTCTATGTGCTCATGGATTTTTAAAGTTCAATGGGTTATAATCCATAAATTTTATTTTTTCATTTTCTTTTCCTTTTTTTTTTTTTTTTTGAGTTGGAGTCTCACTCTGTCACCCAGACCGGAGTGCAGTGGCTGCTCCCGGCCACCGCAGCCTCGACCTGCTGGGCTCTGGCGATCCTTCCACCTCAGGCCTCCAAGTAGCTGGAACTTCAGGCATGCACTACCACGCCCGGCTAATTTTTTGATTTATTGTAGAGATGAGGTCTCACCAAGTTGCCCAGGTGGGTCTTGATCCTGCGGGCTCAGGCAATTCACTCACCTCAGCTTCCCAAAGCACGGGATTACAGGCTGAGCCACTGAGCCCGGCTTCATTTTCTTTTCATTTGTTGTTTTTGTTTCCCAAATTATCTCAAATTTGGCTAGTGGAATCTCCTTCAAACTGAATTCTATGCCTTTTTGACATGAGCTCATTAGCCTTTGAATTCTTCCTTCTTTTTGGAAAAAGATGTTGATATTTCATGTCTGTCTTGGATTTTCCCTGCCTCAGACTCTGGGAGCAGCCACAGAATTTCTAATTTTTCCAAGTTTCCCTAATTCTTTTTAGTGGACAATGGTATTTAGAAACCAAGAATTGGGCATTAGATATATTCAATATTTTGGAGTGTTGTTTTTCGACACTTTCTATGAATGGAGCTAGGAAATACACACACACACAATTATGACTTTGTTTTTTTTTATTTTATAGATGTGGGGTACAATTCAGGGTTAGGTACATAAGTGGTCATCTTACAGATAAAGTTTGGGCGTCCCCTTCATCCCTACTTCACCTGGTTTGAGACTGGGTATGCTTATCGATGTTACGTGCCCCACCCCACACCCCAGCAGTGTGCCACTACTGCCAATCCCTTTCTTATACTATTATGATAAATGTAAGGGTCCGCTTATGAGTGAGTACATGTAGTACTCAGATCTTTGTTTCTGTGAGAGATCACTGAGTATTATAGACTCTAAATCCATACAAGTTGCTGTGAAGTCCAAAATTTAGTTTTTCTTTATGGCTGCATAATATTCCATCATGTATATGTGTCACATTTCCAGTTCCCTCTCGATGGGCAGCATGGTTGGTACCATGTTTTTGCTATTGTGAATAATACTGCAATAAACATACATGTGCAGGTATCTTTTTTATAGGGTGACTAGAGTTCCTCCAGGTATATTCCCAGAAGGGAGATTGCTGGGTTGCATGGAAGGTCAACTTTTAGATTTTTTAGAAATTGCCACAGTGTTTTCCACAGAGGTTGTGCTAGTCTATACTTCCACCAAAAGTATAGAAGTATGCCCTTTTCCCTGCGTCCTCTCCAGCATCTGTTGTTTTTTGAGTTATTGATGATGGCCATTCTGACTGGAGTTAGGTGGTATCTCAGTGTGGCTTAAATTTGCATTTCTTTGATGATTAGTGAGGATGAGCATTTTTTCATGTATCTACTGGCTTCTCGTATGGATCCTTCTGAGAAATATCTATTCATATCTTTTGCCCACTTTTTAAAAGGGTTATTTGGTTTTTTTTCCTTTCAGCACATTTGAGTTCCTTGTAGATCCTAGATGTCAGGTCTTTGTCAGATATACAGCTGGCAAATATATTTTCCCATTCTGTGGGCTGTCTCCCCACCCTTTTGATGATTTCTTCTCCTTTGCAGAAGCTCTTCAGTTTGATGAGGTCTATTTGTCTAGCTTATCCTTTATGGCATTTGCTTTGGAGAACTGAGCAAGAATTTGTTGCCTACTCCAATGTGCCTAAGAGTGTTTCCTATATTTTCTTCTAGGATTCTTTTTTTTTTTTGAGTTGGAGTCTCTCTCTGTTGCCCAGACTGGAGTGCAGTGGCCGCTCCCGGCCATCACAGCCTCGACCTGCTGGACTCCGGCGATCCTTCCGCCTCAGCCTTCCAAGTAGCTGGAACTACAGGCGCGCACTACCATGCCCAGCTAATTTTTTATTTATGGTAGAGATGAGGTCTTGACAAGTTGCCCAGGCGGATCTCAAACCCATGGGCTCAGGCAATCCACTCGCCTCAGCCTCCCAAAGGCGCAGGATTACAGGCTGAGCCACTGAGCCCGGTTTCTTCTAGGATTCTTATAGTTTGAGACTTTACATTTAGGTCTTTGATCCATTTAGAGTTGATTATGTGTATGGTGATAGTTAGGGGTCCTATTTCAATCTTCTGCATGTGGTCAGCCGGTTTTCCCAGCACCATTTATTGAATAAGTTTTCCTCTCCCCAGTAGATGTTGGTAGAGGCTTTGTTGAAGATTAGTTGCTTGAGAAATTGAGGCTTTGCTTCCAGAATCTCTATCTTATTGCATTGGTCCATATGTCTGTTCTTGTACCAGTACCAGCCTGTTTTCATTATTGTAGCCTTATAGTAGAGTTTAAAGTCTGGGAGTGTGATACCTTCTGCTTTGCTTCTTTTGCTAAGGATTGTTTTGGCTATTCATGGTTTTTTATGTTTCCATATTAAATTCTGTATTGTCATTTCCAGGTCTGAGAAGAATGATGTTGGCAATTTAATGGATATTGTGTTAAATCTGTAGATTGTCTTTGGTGGGATGGACATTTTAACAATGTTAATCCTTCCAATCCATGAGCATGGAGTATTTTTCCAATTGTTTGTGTTTTCTTTGATTTCTTTGAGCAGTGTTTTGCAGTTTTCATTGTGAAGATATTTCACTTCTCTGGTTAGGAAGATGCCAAGGTATTTCAGTGTGTGTGTGTGTGTGTGTGTGTGTGTGTGTGTGTCTATTGTGAATGGGATTTTGCTTTTTAATTGGTTTTCTGTCTGTTGTTAGTGTATAAGAATGTGACTGTCTTTCACAATTATTTTATACCCTGAAACTTTGCCAAAGTCCTTTATCAGTGCAAGGAGATTTTGACAGATTCTCTTGAGTTTTCAAGGTATAGAATCATGTTGCCTGCAAAGAGGGATAATTTAACTTCCTCTTTTCCTATTTGGATTCCTTTGATTTCCTTCTCTTGTCTGATTGCTCTAGCTAAGACTTCCAATACTATGTTGAACAGGAGGGATGAGAGTGGGCAGCCTTATCTTGGTCCAGTTTTCAGGGGAAAACGGTTCAAATTTCTGTCTGTTTAGTAGTATGTTAGCTGTGAGTTTATCATAGATGGCTCTTACTATTTTGAGGTATGATCCATCTAACCTAGGTGTTCAAGAGTTTTTATCAAGAAGGGATGCTGAATTTTATTGAGAGCTTTACCTGCATCTAATGATAAAAATCATGTGGTTCTCGTTTTTACATATGTTGATGCATTTAATTACGATTATGGTCTTGTGGATGTTGAACCAGCCCTGTATCCTACAGCTGAAGCCTACTTGATCATGGTGGATGATTTTTGAAATGTGTTGTTGGATTCGATTTCCTAGAATCTTGTTGAGAATTTTTGCATCCATATTTAGCAGGGATACTGACCTTTCGTTCTCTTTCTTTGTTGGCTCTTTATCCAGTTAGGGTATCAATGTGATTTTAGTTTCATAAAATGATTTGGGGACAATTCCATCTTTCTTGATTGCCTAGAATACTTTCAGTAGGATTGGTATGAGCTCCTCCTTGTATGTTTTGCAGAATTCTGCTGGAAAGTCATCAGGTCCAGGGCTTCTTTTTTGTAGATAGTTTTCTTATGATGGAGTCAGTTTCCTGGGTTGTTACTGGTCTGTTTGGGGTCTCGATTTATTCTTTTTTCAACCTTGGGAGGTTGTGTGATGTCAGAAAGTCCTCCATTTCATTTAGGTTTTGGAGTGTGTTTCTATAAAGATGTACATAGTAATCTCTCATCATCTTTTGTATTTCTTCGAGGTCAGTTGTGACTTGATCTTTTGTGTTTCTGATTGTGTTTATTTGGGCTTTTTCTCTCTTTTTTTCCCTGGTAAATCTGGCTAGGGGTCCATCAATCTTGTTTACGCTTTCAAAGAATCAGTTTTTTGTTTCATTGAGTTTTTTCTATGATATTTTTGTCTTCTATGTTCTGTATTTGGACTTTTACTTTGGTGATCTGGATTATTCTGCTAAAACTAGGGTTTTGGTGGTCTTGTTTTTCCAGTCCCCTCTGGTGATTTGTTAGGCTGTTAACTTGTGATCTTTCCATTTTCTTGATGTATGTTCAAGATATTAATTCCCCTTAGTACTGCTTTCATGGCATCCCAGAGATTTTGGTAAGATGTTTCTTCATATTCATTTGTTTTAAGGAATTTTTAGTTTCTGTTTTGATTTCTGTGTTAACCCAGGAGTTGTTCAGCATCATGTTGTTTAGTGTCCATGTCTTTGTGGGTTTTGGAGGAATTTTGTTGGTGTTGATATTTACTTTTATTCCACTGTGGTCTGAGAAGGTGCAATATTTTGAGCCTATGAAATTTGTTTATGCTTGATTTATGGTCAAGTAGTGGTCATTCTTTGCAGTACATTCCATGCAGTGAAGAGTAGAATGTAATAATTCTGTGGTTGTTGGAGGGTGTGTTCTGTAAGTATCTATTAAGTCCATTTGATTGTCAAAATAAGGTTCCAGATCTCCTAGTTGATTTTTTGCCTTGATGACCTATCTAGGGTTGTTAGTAAGGTATTGAAGTCCCCAGCTAGGATAGCGTTATAGTCAAAATTTTTTTTTAGTTTACTTAGTAGCTTTTTTTTTAAAAGCTGGTACTTCTGTGTTGGGTGCATATATGTTTAAGATAGATATTTCTTGATGATGGATTGAGCCTTTTATCATTGTGTAGTGTGCTTCTGTATCTTTTTTTTTTTTTTTTTTTGAGTTGGAGTCTCACTCTGTCGCCCAGACTGGAGTGCAGTGGCTGCTCCTGGCCACCGCAGCCTCGACCTGCTGGGCTCTGGTGATCCTTCTGTCTCAGCCTTCTAAGTAGCTGGAATTACAGGTACGCACTACCATGCCCAACTAATTTTTTGATTTATTGTAGGGATGAGGTCTCGCCAAGTTGCCCAGGTGGGTCTTGAACCCGTGGGCTCAGTCAATCCACTCACCTAAGCCTCCCAAAGGGATTACAGGCTGAGCCACCAAGCCCGGCTTCTGTATCTTTTTAAATTTTTAATAGTATAAAGATTTTTTTGTCTGATAGTAAGATCATGACTCCTGCCTTATTTTGTGTTTCATTTGCCTGAAAACTTGTTTTCCATCCTCTAACTTTGAGTCTGTGAGAATTCTTTGTATTGAAATGTGTTTCCTGGAGGCAGCACATTATGGGGTCATGTGTTTTTATCCAGTTTTTCATTCTATGTCTTTTCACTGGTGCATTTAATCCATTCACATTTAGTCTGATTATTGAGATGTAAAAGTTTATCCCTGTTATCAGGCTTTTATAAAGTTCCTGCATTCTTGGGAAGAGTGTGGTCATTCTGTTTTTTTCTTTCTTCTGTGTTTAACACCTTCTTTAGTGTCTCATGTAAAGCTGATCTGGAGCAGCATAAACTCTTAGGGATTGAATGTTTGGGAAGGATTTTAATTCTCCAACACTGATGAAGCTTAGCTTAACTGGATAGGAAATTCTTGGTTGGGATTGTTTATCCTTGAGAAACATTGAAGATTGAATTCCTGTCTCTTCTAGCCTGCAGTGTTTCTGTAGATAAGTCTGCTGATATTTTAATTGGTCTTCCCTGGTAGGTAGTCTGGCTGCCTTTAGGATTTTTTCTTTTATACCTACTTTGTGTAGGCAAATTACAATGTGTCTAGGAGCCAGTCTTCTCATTTGATGCTTTGCAAGGGCTCTCTGAATCTCCTGTGTTTGGATGGTCATGTCTCTGAAGAGATAAGGAACGTTTTCTTGGATAACTTCATGAAATGTTTATTCCAAGGTAGTCTCTGCCTCACAAATGCCAACCAAGCATAAGTTTGGTGACTTAATATAATCGTATATCTCTTGGAGGATTTGTTCTATATTTTTAAGTTTCCATTCAATGTTTTTAACAGTTTGGGTTAGTTCCATATTTTGGTCCTCAAGTTCTGAGATTCTTTCTTCTGATTGGTTATTTCTGTTCTCCATGCTTGTCAATCTGTTATTTATTTTGTTTACTGTATTCTTTATTGCCATCATCTCAATGATCAACTCTTTCATTCTTTCATCTTGTCTTTCTTCATTTCTTTTTTTTAATTCTTTCGAGTTGGGGTCTCACTCTGTCACCCAGACTGGAGTGTAGTGGCCATTCCCGGCCACTGCAGCCTCAACCTGCTGGGCTCTGGTGATCCTTCCACCTCAGCCTTCCGAGTAGCCAGAATTACAGGCACGTGCTACCATGCCTGGCTGATTTTTTAATTTATTGTAGAGATGAGGTCTCACCAAGTTGCCCAGGTGGGTCTTGAACTCACAGGCTCAGGAAATCCACTCACCTCAGCCTCCCAAAGCGCAGGATTACAGGCTGAGCCACTGAGCCCGACTTTCTTCATTTCTGTTTATCCATTTCATCAGTGCCTTGATATCTGGATTTGTGGCTTGAGACCAGTTGTTCTGGGGGCTCTTCATTGTTTGAGTTCCAAAATCTGTATTCTCAGGTGCTGTCTTTCTAGTGGTCTGGGGGATACCTGTATTCTTCTGTTGATTATTCTTCATTTGTAATGGTTCCCTCCCGCTCCCTCCCCCTTTAATTCTGTTGCTCAGTGATGGGGGAATCGCTTTCACTTCTATTTGCTCAATCCCCTATTCTTCCTTATGTAGATCCTCTGGATTTGTTAAATTTTGAAGCTGGACTTGGGGTGAGGGGCTGTGCTTCCCTTTTGCAGTTTTGAGATTGATTAAGTTGTATTGGGGGGAGTTGTTGGTCAGAAGCTATCTGCAAATCACAGTATCTGCTGACTGGTATGTGGGCCCCCTGGAACCCACTTCCCACCACCTTGCAATCTGTCCATGTGGTGGGAGTGTATGTATGCTCCCTGAAACCAAAATGAGATTTAAAAAAAATAAAAAGAATGGAGAAAGGAAGAAGGGAGATAAAAGAAAGACGAAGAGAAAGAATGAGAAGAGGGGAAATAGTTACACAAACAGATAAACAACCAAAAATAAATTGAAGATGCACTCTGCCTCAAATATACCCATATGCAAAAAAAAAAAAGGTGGAAAAAGGGACAAGTCAAATCAGAAGACACTCAGAAAGATATGTGTGGAGAGAGCTGGCCCAAGAGAGCTCTCTCTTGTGGTCCTTTCTGGAACTTCATGTTTCTTTCTCTTTTTTAACTGGTGTGTCTTCAGCAGGGCTGCTTTTGGTGGGGTAGGGAGTGGGCTCCGGTCTCTAGGCCCTCCCTCTGCTCTCAGACTGCAGGTGATTGGGCTACTGTCTATGTGAGTCAGACACCAGGGATGGGGGGACTCATCAGTACTCACCCCAACTTGCAGCTGCTAGGTCGTCCAATCCACATGTGTTCCTGTTTGATCCAGTGTGGGGGGTGAGGCATCTGTCTCTCCAGTATCCTGCACCTGGATTGTCCTCCCTGGGCAAACGATGGCAATCCCAGAGGGGTAAAGAGATCATCTTTCATCTCAGGATGCAGGCTGCCCAGAATTGGGGAAGCTAGCGTAGGTTTCTGCCAGTACCAGGACAGAGAAAATTGTGTCCGCCCATCGTATCCCTCCTGCAGGGCTCAGCTCCGGATCTCTTCCCTGCACCTCCTCCACAATCTGCTGTCAGTGCCCAGTTCATTGCCGCAGGTAGTGCGGTGGTGCCAGGTGCTAGGTGCCAGAGGCTGCTGATCTCTGCTGTCTTCGCCCAAGAGATGTCCCAAGAATTGAGAATGTTTCTGCACATCAGGGTGAATTTGGAGTTATGGTAAGTTGGAGCCACTTCTATAGTGGAGCCCCAGGTGCTTGCTCCCACTTGCACACACCCATGCAGACAGATTCATCCAATGTACACTCACCCGTGCAGAGACTCACACCCCTACAGGTTCCGAGGCCATCTTGCCTCTGCCTCTGACAATTGTGAATTAATGCTGACACGTCAACTTAACACTGACACATAGGATTTTTCTTCACTTTTTCCCATTTTAAATCCAGATATGTGATAAAATTTAATTTAGTTTGTGACAAAGATAGTACTTCAAATCAGTGAAGAAAATATGGTTAACTCAACACATTACTTGGAACTTTTGGTTGTCATTTGGAAATAAACAAATCCTCACTTAATACTACACATGTTCCAAATTGATTGAAGAGATGAGAAAATAGCTGGGCTCGGTGGCTCAGCCTGTAATCCTGCACCTTTGGGAGGCTGAGGTGAGTGGATTGCCTGAGCCCGTGGGTTCAAGACCCACCTGGGCAACTTGCTGAGACCTCATCTCTACAATAAATCAAAAATTAGCTGGGTGTGGTAGCGCACGCCTGTAGTTCCAGTTACTTGGAAGGCTGAGGTGGAAGGATTGCGGGAATACAGCAGGTCGAGGCTGTATGCTCCCACTGCACTTCAGTCTGGGTGACAGAGTGAGATTCCAACTCAAAAAAAAAAAAGATGAGAAAACAAGTATAAAAGTTTTAGAAAACATATTGAAGAAAAAAATGGTATAATCTTGGGGAGGGAAAACTTTCTTCAAAAAAATAAATCCCAGAAGTCATAAGGAAAAGGCTGATGGGATTGGCAGTGAACAACTCTGCACAATATGCTTGAGCACAGCGAAAGAATGACATCACTGGGTCACACTCATTGTGAGTTTCCAATTTTGAGGGATAGTGCCATATTATATTTCAACTAGGAAGTGCATGTTTAAATTTTTAAAATAACAATGCCAGGTAACTAGCTGTCTCCTTGAAAGTCTTGAAGACAGGTTAGAGAGACCAAGGGTCAGATCCCAGACCACCACTTTAAAATGCTACAGAGTGACCAGGCAAGGTAGCTCATGTCTGTAATTCCAGCAGTTGGGAGACTGAGTTGGGAGGATCACCAAAGGTCAGGAGTTCAAGATCAGTCTGGGCAACATAGTGAGACTCCTATCTCCATTAAAAATAAATAAATAAGCCGGGCTTGGTGCCTCAGCCTGTAATCCCATGCCTTTGGGAGGCTGAGGTGAGTGGATTGCCTGAGCCCGCGGGTTCGAGACCTGCCTGGGCAACTTGGCGAGACCTCATCTCTACAATAAATCAAAAAATTAGTCGGGCGTGGTAGTGTGCGACTGTAGTTGCAGCTACTTGGAAGGCTAAGGCGGAAGGATCGCCGGAGCCCAGCAGGTCGAGGCTGCGGTGGCCAGGAGCGGCCACTGCACTCTAGTCTGGGCGACAGAGTGAGACTCCAACTCAAAAAAAAAAAAAATTTTTTTTAATTAAAAATTAAAAAATTAAAAAAAAAAGTTATAATGCCACAGAGCAAGATTCACACACAAACAGGCAGGAGGAAGAAGGGTGTTTTAGTGTATTTATGTTGCTTTATTTTTATTTATTTATTTTTTTTGAGTTGGAGTCTCACTTCGTAG
>NW_007231793.1:13674-22899 GCF_000164805.1 Carlito syrichta | reverse complement strand
GTCGCCCAGACTGTAGTGCAGAGGCCACTCCCAGCCACCGCAGCCTCGACCTGCCAGGCTCCGGCGATCCTTCCGCCTCAGCCTTCCGAGTAGCCGGAATTACAGGCATGCGCTACCACGCCCAGCTGATTTTTTGATTTATTGTAGAGATGAGGTCTTGCTGCCCAGGCAGGTCTCGAACCCGTGGGCTCAGGCAATCCACTCACCTCAGCCTCCCAAAGGCACGGGATTACAGGCTGAGCCACTGAGCCCAGCTTATTTGTGTTGCTTTAAAAGAATATTTAAGGCTGGGTAATCAATAAAGAAAAGGGGTATATTTGGCTCACAGTTCTGCAGACTGTACAAGAAGCATGACCCCAGCATTTGCTTCTGGTGAGGCCTTGGGCTTCTTTCATTCAAGGCAGAGGGTGAACGGATCCCAAGGCAAGAGGGAATTCAGAGAGAGAAAGGGGAGGTGCCAGACTCTTTTCAACAACCAGTTATCTGGGAACTTAAGAGTGAGAACTCATTCACTCCCAGGAGGATGGCAACAAGTCCATTCATGAGGGAACCACAACCCAAACACCTCCCACGAGGCCCCACCTCCAACACTGGGGATCAGATTTCAACATGCGAAACCATATCCAAACCATATTCAAACCATAGCAAAAAGTGTCAGCAGAATTAGTTAACTGCCCTCTAGGCTCTTTGAAGTCTCACACCTGGGTCAAGCTTTTGACACCTGCCAGACCTCAGCCTCTAAAATTATTCTTTACTGAGTCTGCTCGGCATCCCTGGAGGGGAAAGGCATACGGTCTATCACAGGCACATCTGGGGCACTGATGGGTCCCCCAGTGGGTAGCACAGAGGAAGAACTAGATATGCTGAACATATTTCAGAGAATGAATGACAAGATTCTCCCTTTGTAACTCTACCAGGCTCAGCCCTGAGTGAAGTAGTATGATGAGACCTTGGAATCACATGCCAACACATACCTATGGCCCAAGAGTCTAAGGGACATATGGTGGTCTTGCAAAAGATTTAACATAGAATTACCATTTTATCCAGCAATTCTACTTCTGAGTATCTATACACAAGAATTGAAAGCAAGGACCTGAATAGATATGTGTACACCTGTGGTCATAGCAGCGTTGTTCAGATTAGTCAAAACATGAAAACAACCCAAATATTCATCAATGAATGAATGGATAAATAAAAGGTGGTATAAACATACAATGGGCCTGGCTCGGTGGCTGAGCCTGTAATCCCGCACCTTGGGAGACTGAGGTGAGTAAATTGCCTGAGCCCATGGGTTCGAGACCCACTTGGGCAACTTGGCGAGACCTCATCTCTACAATAAATCAAAAAAATTAGCGCACGCCTGTAGTTCCAGCTACTTGGAAGGCTGAGGCGGAAGGATCGCCAGAGCCCAGCAGGTTGAGGCTGCGGTGGCTGGGAGCGGCCACTGCACTCCAGTCTGGGCGACAGAGTGAGACTCCAACTCAAAAAAAAAAAAAAGATGACAAAAAATTCTGAAGGTGAATGATGGTGATGGTTACACAAAGTAAATGGATTTAATGCCATTGCCACTGAAAAATGATTAAAAGGGTAAGTTTTATGTTATCTATATATGTTATGTACATTTTATCCCAATTTTAAAAATTAAATTTAAAAAAATAGAAGAAAAAGCACCCCCCCAGGAAAGAGCCTAAGGCCCTTCTGAAACTCTGGTTCTGCATGATTGTCCTAGGCCCCTGCCACCTGTTCTATCACCTCACCACAGGCACGCTCTGGGGAGGTTCTTCTGCCAGGACCTTTGGAATGCACAAAGTTCAGCAGATGACACACTGGAGGACACTTTGAGTTCTGTCTAAATGGACTCTAGAGCTTTGCTGTCACTGAATTTGAAAGTCTTTTTCCCAAGAGTGAAAAAAAATGTTGAGGGAAAAAAAAATGTGGTGCAGCTGGAGCCTGCATTAGCAGTTTTGTCTCCCAAGACCGGAAAACACCTGGTCCCAGCAGACTTCCCATTGAATTTTATATGGCTTTCAAAAATAGACTAATTCTTAGCTGACTGGCAAGATTTAATTATGTTTGGTTGTCTTCCACAAACTTTATCTAAGCTCGAGCAATCACAATATTTTATTTATTTTTTATCAGGGAGAGAGGTATCCAAACTAGATCAAGTTGTGGTCTTGATAGATCATAACATTTATAAAAGAACAAAACACATAATGTTAGAGCACACCGGAATCAGGATATGCAACTGAGAGGGACCTTAGCCTAGAGAACCCTGCGACTCCTGTGTGGGTTCTTAGATCAGCAGCATTAGCATAATTCTCAGAGCTAGTTGAAAATGTAGAATCCAGGGCAGGTACGGTGACTCACGCCTGTAGTCCCAGGGCTTTGGGAGGCCAAGGAGGGAGGATAGCTTGAGACCAGGAGTTCAAGACTAGCCTGGGAAACGTAACAAGACCCTTGCCTCTGCAAAAGTTAGCTGGGCATGAATGTAAACGCCTGTAGTCCCAGTAACTCAGGAGTTTGAGGCTGCAGTGAGACATGATCATGCCACTGCCCTCTAGCCTGGGCTACAGAGAGAATTATTAGCTCTATTGTAGACCTATTGAATCAAAACCTGCATTTGGTGGCATTTGGTGGCTGGGTACAGTGGCTCATGCCTGTAATCCCAGAACTTTGGGAGGCAGAGGTGAGAGGATTGTCTGAACCCAGTGTTTCCAGACCAGCCTGGGCAACTTGGCAAGACCACATCTCTACAATAAGCATTTTTTAAAAAATAAATAAATAGGCTGGGCTTGGTGGCTCAGCCTGTAATCCCAGCACTTTGGAAGGCCGAGGTGAGTGGATTGCCTGAGCCTGCAGATTCGAGACCAGCCTGGGCAATTTGGTGAGACCTCATCTCTACAATAAATCAAAACATTAGCTGGGCATGGTAGCGCTTGCCTGTAGTTCTGGCTACTTGGTAGGCTGAGGCGGAAGAATCGCTGGAGCCCAGCAGGTTGACCCTGGGGTGACCGTGAGTGTGCCACTGCACCCCAGCCTGGGCAACAGAATGAGACTCCAACTTAAAAAAATAAAAATAAATAAATAAGTAAATATTAGCTGGGCATGGTGGCGCACACCTGTGGTTCCAGCTACTTTGAAGGCTTTGAGGCGGAAGGATCACCTGAGCACTGCAGGTCAAGGCTGCAGTGGCTGTAAACATGCCACTGCACCCCAGTCTGGGACAGAGTGAGACTCTGACTCAAAGCAAAAACAAAAACAAAACCTGCATTTGAATAAAATCTCTAAAAATGTTTGCTGAAGTTTGAGAAGCTCTGCTATAAAATACTGTTACTCAGAGGGTGTCTCTCAGACCTCTCTCAGTTGAATTGTCTGAATACTTATTAGAATGCATATTTCTAGATCCTGCCCAACACCTATGAAAATTGTCTATGATTCTTAGGCCAACAAGCTATTCTGATGATTGTGATTACCCCCCCCCCCGCTAACCCCGTCCTTTGGGAACTACAGTTCTAAGAATGCGAGTTTTCCCAACAACTGTGCAACGAAGGAGAGAGGACTAAGAGAAGCAAAACCCTCCGTATTAGTAGGATTTGAGGGGCCTTTGACTCTACACTCCCAGTTTGAATGGATTTTTTTTTTTTTTGAGTTGGAGTCTCACTCTGTCACCCAGACTGGAGTGCAGTGGCCTCTCCCAGCCACCGCAACCTGCTGGGTGACAGAGTGAGACTGCTGGGCTCCCGCGATCCTTCCACCTCAGCCTTCCAAGTAGCTAGAACTACAGGCGCATGCTACCATGCCCGGCTAGTTTTTTTATTTATTGTAGAGATGAGTGCTCACCAAGTTGCCCAGGCAGGTCTCGAACCTGTGGGCTCAGGCAATCCACTCACCTCAGCCTCCCAAGGCATGGGATTACAGGCTGAGCCACCAAACCCGGCTTGAATGGATTTTTAAGGACATTTCAACTTCATTCTCAATGTCAGTTTCTCTCACCCTCAATCTCAAATTCTTCTCCTCCTTCCCCACATACAATGGAGTTGAGACAAGAAAGGGAGTCAGGAGAAGACGACCTTTGCACATAAATCTTCTGAAGGATAAACTGTAAATCGTCTTGAAGCTCAGATCTTTCACCCAGCTTAGCTCTGAGCAGCCTCCTGCTGCATCTTCAGGACTAGGTGTGGCTTTAACTGTTTTTCACCTTTCGGTTTTTCGCACTTGTGTTAATTACCTGGCAGGTTCTCCCTCAAAGTGTTAGCTTTGAATAGAGACGTAGACAGGTGTGAAATGAGACCAAAGGGTCTAGGAAGATTCTTCACCAGCTCACAGACCTGTTGGACTTCACCAGGCGAGTGCCACTTCTCCAGACTTGCCATGGGGCTGGGGGCACTGCTCTGTGAGCTGGTTCAGCAAACACTGAACAGTGGGATTTTGGGTTCATGTCTTTCTGACCCAGGCATCTAGTTGAGAGGATAATTCTATTGGCTGGAGGTAAACACCAGAAGGTTGGGAAGAGAGACGCTTGTAGCATTGGGACACCAGTGAGAGAAGCCATCCACTTTTTGGGCACTGAAGACCAATGTTGGCAGGGTGAGGTAAAAGCACATGATGGAGACCTGTCCTCCCTACTTCACTGCCCCAGCTCTCTGTGGGACCTGGACAAAGGTAACCAGAAGTTTTTTTATTTTTTATTTTTTTGAGTTGGAGTCTCACTCTGTCGCCCAGACTGGAGTGCAGTGGCCGCTCCCGGCCACCGCAGCCTCGACCTACTGGGCTCCGGCGATCCTTCCTCCTCAGCCTTCCGAGTAGCTAGAACTACAGATGTGCGCTACCACGCCCGGCTGATTTTTTGATTTATTGTAGAGATGAGGTCTCACCAAGTTGCCCAGGCGGGTCTCGAACCTGCCGGCTCAGGCAATCCACTCACCTCAGCCTCCCAAAGCGCTGTGATTACAGGCTGAGCCACCGAGCCCGGCTGGTAACCAAAAGTTAACTGAACTGACACCAGAGCTGGAATGGACAATGGGTACAGAGTGTCTGCCCTGCCCATTCACACTGCCGTGGAGGAGCTTGAGTCCCTAAGAGGACTCAGCAACCTCAAAGACCCCACAGAGGGATGCGAAATGGCAAAGGGTTGTTGCCAGAGAGATCTCTTTGAGAGAGAGAGAGGAGAGAAAAGACCTCAACTCTTAACTGGGTTCTTGACCTTATTTCAGCAAAGAATTCCAGAGCAAGTAACCAGGTGGGTGAGCAAAGTAAAGAGTTTATTAAGGCAAAAATGCATGCTTACAGGGAAGGGGAGTGACAGTAGGCAGTCTCAAGAGGAGTGTTATCTTGAGGAAGGAGAGTATATACTCCAAGGGAGGTAAGTGTGGATGGTCTCAGAATGAGAGCTGCCTTGAAGGGGGCTTGATGGTTGACTTTTGTCTCCTCTGCCTTCAGGGAGGTGGTTGAAAGGGAATGAAGCCGGGCTCGGTGGCTCAGCCTGTAATCCCGCGCCTTGGGAGGCTGAGGTGAGTGGATTGCCTGAGCCCGTGGGTTCGAGACCCGCCTGGGCAACTTGGTGTGACCTCATCTCTACAATAAATAAAAAAATAAGCCGGGTGTGGTAGCGCGCGCCTGTAGTTCCAGCTACTTGGAAGGCTGAGGCGGAAGGATCGCCGGAACTCAGCAGGTCGAGGCTGTGGTGGCCGGGAGCGGCCACTGCACTCCAGTCTGGGTGACAGAGTGAGACTCCAACTCAAAAAAAAGAAAGGGAATGAGAGTCATGCAGGCCATGGATCTGCCTTCATTTGGGCATCTAGGCAATGAGTTCCACTTGCAATCATCAGGCGATCAAGGAGGTGGAGGGCCTGCTTTGTTCTGCTGACTCCAACCAGACACATCCTAGAGATGTTTTTCAAATTTTTAGTGACTGTCTTCCCGCTTCATGTAGAGTGAGAGTCCACACTCTCCTGCACTTACCAGCCTGCCACAGGGTGACCAAACTGTGACTCTGCATGGTAGTGTGGTAGTCTCTTGAAGGGATCTTTCTGCCTTTAGGCAGGAAGCCAGAAAACAGGATCTGTAAGAAGAGTCCTAGCCTTGCATATGAGAATAAATTTTATACCTGCATCAGGCGGCAGATAGCACGTTGACTAAGAGAATGGGCTGTAGTGTCAGATGGGCATGGACTGAAATCAGGCCCATTTATTTGCTCGTGGGATATTAGGCAAGTAATGTTTCTGAGTTTCAATTCCCACATCAGTAAAATGGGGATGACACTGTCTGAATGGTAGTGTTGTTGGAAGAATGAATGAGGGCATGTGTATACAGTTTGTTTTCTCAAATTTGAATGAATGTATGAATCAGTGAGATATTTTTTTTTTTTTTGAGTCGGAGTCTCACTCTGTTGCCCAGGCTGGAGTGCAGTGGCATGCTCACGGACACCGCAGCCTCCACCTGCTGGGCTCAGGCGATCCTTCCGCCTCAGCCTTCCAAGTAGCTAGAACTACAGGTGTACATCACCACACCTGGCTAATGTTTTGATTTATTGCAGAGATGAAGTCTCACCAAGTTGCCGGTCTCAAATCTGTAGGCTCAGGCAATCCTCTCACCTTGGCCTCCCAAGGTGGGATTATAGGCATGAACCTGGAGATTTTGTTAAATGAAAGATTTGGATTAGTTCTTGAGGGTTGCTGAGAATCTGCAATTCTTTTTCTTTCTTTCTTTCTTTTTTTAGAAAGCAGGATTTATTGAGAGTACAGAAAAGTTCCCACAGTGGGAGAGGACCCGAAGAGGTTGCCCTCTTTTATCTTTTTTTTTTTTGAGTTGGGGCCTCGCTTTGTTGCCCAGACTGAAGTGCAGTGGCACAATCACAGCTCACTAGATCCTTGATCTCCTGGGCTCAGGCGATCCTCCCACCTCAGCCTTCTGAGAAGCTGGGACTACAGGGGCACACTACAATGCTGGCTAACTTAAAAAAAAAATGTGTAGAGATGAGGTATCGCTGTGTTGCTCAGGCTGGTCTTGATCTCCTGGGCTCAAGCAATCCTCCCACCTCAGCCTTCCAAAGTGTTGAGATTACAGGTGTGAGACACTGTTCCTGGCCAGGACCTGCATTTCTAATAAGTTCCCAAGTACTAACTAAATGTGGGGCTTAACATTTTTTATAGCTGGGCTCGGTGGCTCAGCCTATAATCCTGCGCTTTGGGAGGCTGAGGTGAGTGGATTGCCTGAGCTCGCAGGTTTGAGACCTCATCTCTACAATAAATCAAAAATTAGCTGGTCATGATAGCGCGCACCTGTAGTTCCAGTTACTTGGAAGGCTGGGGCCGAAGGATCGAGGCTGCAGTGGCTGGGAGCGGCCACTGCACTCCAATCTGGGCAACAGAGTGAGACTCCAGCTCAAAAAAAAATTTTTTTTTTTAATTTGTATTTTAATTTTGAAATAATTTTGTCCTTACATAAGAGTTGGAGAAAAATAATCCCCAGAGAGCCTTCACCGAGTTTCCCCAAACATTAGCATCTTATCTGTCATTACAGGTTAATGATCAAACAAGGAAGTAGGCCCTGAAACACTATTAACTAATCATCAGATACTTTAAAAATGTCATCAGTTTTCCCACTAACATCCTTTTTCTCGACCAGGATCCATCCAGGATCACACATATTTAAAAGTCCTGTCTCCTTGGTTACCTTTGATGTGGGACAGATTACACAAGAGACTTGCAGTGAGGGCAGGGATAACAATGATAACCCACTTGAATTTCTTACACTTCCTTGACTGCAAGTAGTTCTCCAACAGTATTCATAAGAATCCCCTCTGGAGCCTGTTTTCCATGTTCACGCCCAGAGACAATGATTCTGTGGCTTGGGTGATGTTAGGGAAGATGCATTTTTGCCACATGCCAAGTGATTCTGATGCAGGTGACGGAAGACCAAACTTTGAGAAATACTGTCCAAGAATGGCTGGCACAGCATCAGAAGCACTTGCTTTGTGATTTCTCTTTATACAAGGACAAACTGTCTCTATGTCTTCTTAAAAACACTTTTTTAAAGCATTAGATTAAGATGGTAAAATTTCTAGATAGCCTGTGTGTAGACCTGCTTCCCAACCCCTCTGCCTTTTTATAACACAAGTGGAAGCACAACAAGGTGCCCTGTTTTGCACTTTCTGTTTTGTCACCTGATTGGACCTTCATTTTCCACTTTTCTGGGCAGCTACGCAGTGTCATTCTTTCCAAAGTCTGCCACTAGGGGGCACCAGTGACTTCTTCCCATCACAAATAAGGTTTAGTAAGCAAGCAATTAGCAGATGTTTGGAGAAAGAATCATAGAACGTTTTATCACCTATGGCCTCAGAGATCTGGATCTTTTTGCCTCTGATCACATTAGGATGAATTCCAGATCCAATAGCTTTGGGCTGTCTATTACTAATAATTAAAGAGGTATGTTTGCATGAAGATGTGGGGGAATGCAAGGGACTTCTACCCCAGAGATTTGATCAAACAGAAAGGACTGCTGTGAACAATACAGCAGCTGTGTAGATATTCCAACACAGAACTTGACACACAGTCCTCACCAGGTCTTTGTAATCTTTTTACTTCCCTTTCCCAAAGCCTCTGGCTCCAAAAGAAGCCAGTGACCAGAATTAGCACTCATTATATGGTTATCAATACCACCCTCAATCCCCTAGCACCATCAAAGCTACTTAGAAAAGAAGGGCCCAGCTAATGTCTGGTTTTATGCTACCAATGTCATATTACTGAATTTGGTGCTGGGAGGAGATGTGCAGAAGATGTGTCTACTACATAAATTAGTATGTAACCGCAAGAGCATAGATCATAATAAATATAGTAAAATATAGAAAGTGATGAGTTTTGAGTACTTATTATCTTTGAGTTAAAAAAATTTTTAATTGTGGTAAAATACACATGACATAAAATTTACCATTCGTACTAATTTTAAGTGCACAGTTCAGTAGTGATAAGTATCTTCTATTGTTGTACCACTGGTCTCGAATAAACTAATCCAGCTGCTTTCCTTGTGGTCAAAGATGAGAGGAAGAAACTGGGAGAAAAGTGAGTTTTATTTCTGCAAAGGAGATGGGCAGCATCATTACCAAAAACCTGCTCAGCTGGGCTCGGTGGCTCAGCCTGTAATCCTGTGCCTTTGGGAGGCTGAGGTGAGTGGATTGCCTGAGCCCGTGGGTTCGAGACCTGCCTGGGCAGGCAAGACCTCATCTCT
>NW_007231793.1:10038-13654 GCF_000164805.1 Carlito syrichta | reverse complement strand
TTCCGGCTACTCGGAAGGCTGAGGTGGAAGGATCGCCGGAGCCCAGCAGGTCGAGGCTGCGGTGGCTGGGAGTGGCCACTGCACTCCAGTCTGGGTGACAGAGTGAGACTCCAACTCAAAAAAAAAAACAAAAAACCTGCTCAAAGGCAGTACAACTTACTCTTACAAATTTATACCTTATAACCCCTCATTGGTCCCCAAGGCTAAATTAACAAGGGCATGACTCAAATCTCCTAATTCTCCTTCACCCAACCCCAAGACTGAACTAACAGAGCCTATGGGCAGTTTCAGCATGATCCAAGGTCTCCTAATCATGTTGATGGTTCCTTAAAGAAGGAGAAGTTACAGTGATCAAAGAAGCTACCTTGGTACATTTAGATAAACAACTTCAAATCAAACATGAGAAATCTAAGAAATCCCTGCTTCCAGAGCCTTGGCCTCTAACATTCCCCACTGTCAGTTGTACCCATGATTTCTATCCTGAGATTGCCGACCCTCTCTGTTTGAACGTTTGAATAGCCTCTGCTCTCTGTTTTCTTGCATCATGTACAGTTTTGGCTATAAACTCAGGGGTTTTAATCATACACGATACACATCATTTAAGTGATACATAAAACAATAATTCATGCACTAAAACGGTTATTATTAATTTACCTATACCAGAAAAGATGCTTCTTAAGCCAGAAGGAATCTATGAAAACAAGTTAGAAAACCAAGCCGGGCTCCTTAGCTCAGCCTGTAATCCCACACCTTTGGTAGGCTGAGGTGAGTGGATTGCCTGAGCTCACGGGTTCGAGACCCGCCTGGGCAACTTGGCAAGACTTCATCTCTACAACAAATCAAAAATTAGCCTGGCGTGGTAGCGTACGCCTGTATTTCCAGCTACTTGGCAGGCTGAGGCGGAAGGATCACCAGAGCCCAGCAAGTCGAGGCTGCGGGGGCCAGGAGCGGCCACTGCACTCCAGTCTGGGCGACAGAGTGAGACTTCAAAAAAAAAAAAAAAAGAAAACCAGTCTAAAGTTCTATAAAAGACCCCATATAAAAGGAAATCTGATGGTCCAACATCTGCTGTAACCAGCTGGCTTGCTTTCTAATTTTCTCGATGCTGGCTTCCATTTGTGCGGATGTGTTATCATGGGAACAACAAGAAAAATTAATAGTCATACAAATTCTGCCTTGCTTGGCTAGACTGTAATCCAAAGCCATTCTATTGTCTAAAACTACCCTAGCCCCCAAATCTAAAGAAGCATAAAAATCACTTAAAGATTTTGCAGTTTCATTAGCAATAGTTATAAGTGTTTTAGATAAATTTCTTAGCACACGTTGGTTGGTTACAACTCCCCACTATGGCAACAAGGTATAAGTAATAAAATACCTGTCTTGTCTGGGATTCCTGCCAGGAGAGCCCGCGGAAGATGGGTAAACAACTTTTTTTTTTTTTTTTTTTGAGTTGGAGTCTCACTCTGTCGCTCAGACTGGAGTGCAGTGGCCGCTCCCGGCCACCGCAGCCTTGCCTGCTGGGCTCCAGGGATCCTTCCGCCTCAGCCTTCCGAGTAGCTGGAATTACAGGCATGCGCTACCACACCCGGCTAATTTTTTGATTTATTGTAGAGATGAGGTCTCGCTGCCCAGGCGGGTATCGAAGATGAGGCCCTGACTAGTGGGATTTAGCAAGAGTCACTCACTGCCTTTTTCAGTCCCAGGAGCCAAAGCCCTGTAATTTAGCAGTGCAAGTTAATAGGATATATTAACTTAATCAAGATGATAATCAAAACTTTAAATGCAATACCAAAAGTTATGTGGATGTAAAAACTTTAAAAAATTAGCCGGGTGCAGTAGCATGCGCCTGTAATTCCAGCTACTTGGAAGGCTGAGGCGGAAGGATCGCCGGAGCCCAGCAGGTCGAGGCTGCGGTGGCCGGGAGTGGCCACTGCACTCCAGTCTGGGCCACAGAGCGAGACTCCACTCAAAAAAAAAAAAGGCCTCATCTCTACAATAAACCAAAAAAAAATCAGCCGGGCGTGGTAGCGCATACCTGTAGTTCCAGCTACCGAGGCCACTCCTGGCCACTGCACTCCAGTCTGAGTGACAGAGTGAGACTCCAACTCAAAAAAAAAAAAAAAAGAGAAACAAACTTTAGGATCTAGGGTAATAACACCCTTTCTAGCGAGTCCTTATCAGGAAGTGAATTCCCAGGACTTTTAGTTTGTAATTTGGGTAAGAGAAAAAGATCAGGTTTAATCCTAAACCCCTTATTGGCCACTCCTCATTCCTTAGAATGCCTAGGCCAATAAACAGCATGAGGTCCCAATTGCTAGGAGGGCTCATTCCTAGGGCCCTCTATTCCATTTACCTGGCGAGGTGCCATGATGCTAGGAAGCATATTCATAGAATTGTCCATTCGATGACTATAGTTTCCATATTAGTGATGTTGGATTATGGGGGAAGGACTTGGTTTGACCTGATTTTGTAGCCAATTCTTCAAGGGCTAGAAGGAGTCAGATCCAGAGTTCAGTCAGAAGAAACATCCTGGAGCAGATCTATATTATAAGCTATCATGATCCAGGCCCCTGGTTTTTGTCCTTTCTTTTTCCTGCATCTGGAACATTTATAAGAGACATGTACAACTCTGAGTTAATTTCATCTCTCAAAAATTAGCTCTTACAATCTCACATGCCCACCTCTTCTGCAATAGTCTCTGGACCTAGAGAGATTAAATAATTTTAACTTTTGGCCTGTGTCTCATATAGACAGTTCATTTGATTGTCACCTTCTCTTAGGCTTGAAGATGAGGCCCTGACTAGTGGGATTTAGCAAGAGTCACTCACTGCCTTTTTCAGTCCCAGGAGCCAAAGCCCTGTAATTTAGCAGCGCAAGTTAATAGGATATATTAACTTAATCAAGATGATAATCAAAACTTTAAATGCAATACCAAAAGTTATGTGGATGTAAAAACTTTAATCTTCCTAATGCTCATTTTTCCTTAGAAATCAAAAATCTAATAAGGCAACACAGGAATCATTGTGAGGAAAAGTACAATCTTTGTTTCTTAGGCCAGTTACCAAAAAGGAAAATAAAAACCTTAACCTGGAAGTTAGAATCTGATGAAAAATAAGAAGCATTTTCCTTATCTACACAACAGGCTTGACTGCCCTGTGGGCTGAAATGTGGATTTACCAGTGCAAGCCCATCTTTTCAGTTCATGTTTAACATAATAATTGCTGTAAAGCGCCATCAAGTTTCCTGTTGAAAACAAATACTTAAGCCCACCCCTAAACTCATCAAAGGTGGGGAGATGGTAATCTGCTCACCTTTCAGTTCAAGATTTAACATAATAACTGCTATAAAATCTATCAAGTTCCCTGTGGAAGATAAATACTCTAGCCCACCCCTAAGTGCATCAAAGGCAAAGAGATAGTAATCTCTCAGGAGCAGATACTCAGGAGCCCACTGTTTAGCATCATTTAAAAAAAACTGCTAGCCAGGCTCAGTGGCTCAGCCTGTAATCCCGCGCTTTGGGAGGTTGAGGTGAGTGAATTGCCTGTGCCCGCGAGTTCGAGACCCACCTGGGCAACTTGGCGAGACCTCATCTCTACAATAAATCAAAAATTAGCTG
>NW_007231793.1:4772-9838 GCF_000164805.1 Carlito syrichta | reverse complement strand
CCAGTCTGGGCGATAGAGTGAGACTCCAACTAAAAAAAAAAAAAAAAAAGTTGTAATAAATACATCATGACTTACATAGGCCGTCTACAATGTGCTTGGACTTTTTGTTCTGCCCATAATCCCCTCTTTCTTAAATGTCCGATCGCTGAGGTGAGAGGATTGCCTGAGCCCACGGATCGAGACCTGCTTGGGCAACTTGGTGAGACCTCATCTCTACAATAAATCAAAAAATGAGCCAGGCATGATAGTGCATGCCTGTAGTTCCAGCTACTTGGAAGGCTGAGATAGAAGGGATTGCCTGAGCCCAGCAGGTAGAGTCTGCGGTGACCGTGAGCGAGCCACTGCCCTCTAGCCTGGGCAACAGAGTGAGACTCCAACTCAAAAAAAAAAAAAAGTCCAGTTATTTTACGTTAGGGCAAAAATTCACATATAAAATTCTTTCTCAGCCGGGCTTGGTGGCTCAGCCTGTAATCCCAGCGCTTTGGGAGGTTGAGGTGAGCGGATTGCCTGAGTCCACAGGTTTGAGACCCGCCTGGGCAACTTGGTGAGACCTCATCTCTACAATAAATAAAAAATTAGCCAGGCATGGTAGTACGTGCCTGTAGTTCCAGCTACTTGGAAGGCTGAGGCGGAAAGATCACTGGAGCCCAGCAGGTAGAGGCTACGGTGGCCGGGAGTGGCCACTGCACTCCAGTCTGGGTGACAGAGTGAGACTCCAACTCAAAAAATAAAATTCTTTCTCATATAAAATTCTTCTAGCTTCTTTACCAAAAGTACATCTTTATACCAATAACTTTCTTCATATCTCTGGCTCCTGCCTACTGATACCTTTCTACTTTCTTTACTAAATAACTTTTCTAGATCCATACCCTGAAATAATCCTTAAATAACCTTCAAATTAGACCAACTTATTATTCTCTTTTTTAAAATAGGAGTAACCTTAAAATTTTGGTTAAAATTTAGGAAGTGATCGGGGCGCAGGGGCTCACGCCTATAATCCCAACCCTTTGGGAGGTCAAGGTGAAAGGATTGCCTAAGCCCCCAGGTTCGAGACCCGCCTGGGCAACTTGGTGAGACCTCATCTCTACAATAAATCAAAGAATTAGACGGGAGTGGTGGTGTGTGCCTGTAGTTCCAGCTACTTGGAAGGCTGAGGTGGAAGGATTACCTGAGCCCAGCAGGTCGAGGCTGCGGTGACTGGGAGCATGCCACGGCCCTCCAGCCTGGGTGACAGAGTGAGACTCCAACTCAAAAAAATAAAAAATAAACTTAAGAAGCAAGAAATTCTGAACTGTGTCAGTTATTAGCATTTTACAGATGACAACCATAACAGAACTTTAGAAACATGTTTCCCCATATCACGGTCCTTTCCCAATTGAAAGTAACCGAAGCTGGGCTAGGTGGCTCAGCCTGTAATCCTGCGCCTTTGGGAGGCTGAGGTGAGTGGATTGCCCGAGGCCATGGGTTTGAGACCCGCCTGGGCAACTTGGCGAGACCTCATCTCTACAATAAATCAAAAATTAGCCAGGCGTGGTAGCGCACGCCTGTAGTTCCAGCTACTTGGAAGGTTGAGGTGGAAGGATTGCCAGAGCCCAGCAGGTCGAGGCTGTGGTGGCCGGGAGCGGCCACTGCACTCCAGTCTGGGTGACAGAGTGAGACTCCAACTCAAAAAAATAAATAAATAAAGTAACCGAAACATTCAATGAGCTTCCAATATAATTTTAAGATTTCAAATCCCACAATTACAATGCTATAAGAAAGCAATTGGCAGTAGTGGGAAACTGTCTAGGGCGGGGTGGGGGGCGGGCATTGGCAGTTGAGGGAAACTGCTAGGGGAGGGAGGGTGGAACCTCATCAACAAGGGTACCTGCATGATCATTGTTTATATACCTAACCCTGAAATGTACCTCACATGTTTATAATAAAAGTTTTAAAAAGACCGGGCTCGGTGGCCCGGCCTGTAATCCCAACACTTAGGGAGGCCAAAGCGAGGGGATTGCCTGAGCCCGAGGGTTTGAGACCCACCCGGGCAACTTGGCGAGACGTCATCTCTACAATTAAAAAAAAAAAATTAGCCTGGCATGGTAGTACGCACCTGTTCTGGTTGCTTGGAAGGCTGAGGCGGAAGGATCGCTGGGGCCCAGCAGGTTGAAGCTGCGGTGGCCGGGAGCGTGTCACTGCACACCAGTCTGGGCAACGGAGTGAGACTACAACTCAAAAAAAAAAAAAAAATTTTCAAATCCCATAAAAATCTTCCCCAACATGTATTATCTCATTTATATTTACTCAATTCACTCATTTTTAGCAGTTTGTTTAATTACTTAGGAAAGCTGAGAAAGCTAAGATTTTAGTCAAAGCTGAGATTTTGTCATTAATTTGAATTATTTTTTCGGTTGATCTTTTTTTTTTTTTCTTTTGAGTTGGAGTCTCACTCTGTTGCCCAGACTGGAGTGCAGTGGCTGCTCCCAGCCACCACAGCCTCCACCTGCTGGGCTCCTGCGATCCTTCCGCTCAGCCTTCCAAGTAGCCGGAACTACAGGCATGCACTACCAAACCCGGCTAAATTTTTGATTTATTGTAGAGATGAGGTCTCGCCAAGTTGCCCAGGCGGGTCTCGAACCCGCGGGCTCAGGCAATCCACTCACCTCAGCCTCCCAAAGGCGCAGGATTACAGGCTGAGCCACCAAGCCCAGCTGAATTAACAATTTTAAATCAGTCTTGCTGGTGAAAAACCATATACACAAAGATTATGATAATATGAACTTGGAAAGCATTTAGAGCTATTTAAGATATGAGTACCCACTTATAAGCCAGTTTGATAGCATGCTAGACACAATGTACAACATGTACTTACATATAAACATATTTAAACTTACATACATGCATATAAACAAAAATCCAGTAGCTTTTCCCTTGGAAATTCTAGTCGTGAGATAGCAACAAACTTACCTTTTTTTTTTTGAGTTGGAGTCTCACTCTGTCGCCCAGACTGGAGTGCAGTGGTCCCTCCCGGCCACCGCAACCTTGACCTACTGGGCTCCGGCGATCCTTCTGCCTCAGCCTTCCAAGTAGCCGAAACTACAGGCGCGTGCTACCACGCCCAGCTAATTTTTTCATTTATCGTAGAGATGAGGTCTCACCAAGTTGCCCAGGTGGGTCTTAAACCTGTGGGCTCAGGCAGTCCACTCACCTCAGCCTCCCAAAGTGTTGAGATTACAGGCTGGGCCACCAAGCCCGGCTAAACTTGCCATTTTATAAAGAATAGCTGAATATAAATGATATCTCTGACAAAATTGGAACCTGTTTGCCCCAACAAGTAATCTAATAAGGACTGTGGACAAAAATTTAGGTAAAGCAGTTGTCATGGCAGCTGGACTTTTATTATTATTATTATTTTATTATTATTATTATTTTTTTTTTTGAGTTGGTGTCTCACTCGGTCGCCCAGACTGGAATGCAGTGGCGGCTCCTGGCCACCGCAGCCTCGCCTGCTGGGCTCCTGCGATCCTTCCGCCTCAGCCTTCCGAGTAGCCGGAATTACAGGCATGCGCTACCACGCCCGGCTGATTTTTTGATTTATTGTAGAGATGAGGTCTCGCTGCCCAGGCAGATCTCGAACCCGTGGGCTCAGGCAATCCACTCACCACAGCCTCCCAAAGGCGCGAGATTACAGGCTGAGCCACCGAGCCCGGCTTATTATTATTATTATTTTTGTAGAGACGAGGTCTCACCAAGGTGCCTGGGCTGGTCTCGAATCTGTGGGCTCAGGTGATCCACTCAGTATCTTGGGCTCCCAAAGTGCTGGGATTATAGGCTGAGCCACTGAGCCCAGCCTGACTTTTATTATTTTTATATTTTTGAGTTGGAGCCTCTGTCACCCAGGCTGGAGTCCAATAGTACACTCACGGCCACTGCAGCCTCGACCTGCTTGGCTTAGGTGATCCTTCCACCTCAGTCTTTCAAGTAGCTGGAACCACAGGTGTGCGCCACCATGACTGGCTAAATTTTTGATTTATTGCAGAGACAAGGTCTTGCCAAGTTGCCTTTGCTGGTCTTGAACCCATGGGCTTAGGCAATCCTCTTGCCTTGGCCTCCAAAGTGCTGGGATTATGGGCGTGAGCCACTGCGCCTGGCCGAGTTTGACTTTAAAAGCAACTTTTACCTCTTTTGTTATAGGTGGGTATCCAAATTGCTTCTAATCAGACAGAATCTGTCCCAGAGGACTGTCAAATGGGATAGCCTTGTTATTTCCCATATTAAAACAAAACAAAACAGACAAATACAGACAGCAAAGGATATCCCAAAAAAGGCAAACGAGTTACAACCACCTTCCTCAATGCCTACAGTTATTAAAAGCCCAAAGGAGAAGCGGTTAAATTCCAGGCTTACGATCCAGTCTGATTAAGTGAAAGGACAGACCGAGAGTGGCAAACCATTTTTTATCTTGTTCTTAAACCCTGACACAATGATGAGAAAGTAGAAGCTATGCTTTTGGAGAAATGCATACTTTAGGTATAATTAACTTTACTGACTTTGTCTTTTCAGAAACAGACTTCCAGGTATCAGAGGTATCTCATAGTGGCAATCAAGCTCGCCTAGAGTAAAGGGAATTTTCAAGACCTAAGACATCATGCATTGGGCAAGGACTGGAAAAGTCAGGAAACTTGTAATTACAAACATTATAACCGCTCAGAGGGAGAATAGGTGGGGATTCAATCTTCCAGTAAATTGGGCACTTTCTACAGGGAAGCCAAGGACCTCCCCGAAGTTACCCACTGGGAATGCCTAGGAGATAAGGGGAGGTACACCCTCCATTAGGTCTAAGGAATGTCGTTTGGGAAGGTACAGGAGAATTAGAATCCTTGTAATGCCCTTCTCTAGGGGCTGTGATAATGTGGGCGGACATTAATGGGTCTCTGTGACACAGGTTCTCCAAGACATCCAGAGGTGGTCGTAAGGAGCTCAAGGGGCATCTAGTTCATAATTGTGTGATAAAACTTGTTTTAAGTGTAGGTTGAAGTTTATTTTGAATGTATATTGAAACTTGTTTTTAAAACTCAGATGTA
>NW_007231793.1:2012-4656 GCF_000164805.1 Carlito syrichta | reverse complement strand
CACCCAGCCCGCCTGACTGTTGATGGTCAGCCGCGGTCAGCCGCAACCCGCGACCATACAAACCAACCAATCCCAAACGCCCCCGTACCCAGTAGGAGAAATTACCCAATCATGTGCGAACAAGTTTAAAGTTCTTTCCCCTCCCTTGTAACTGTGTATATAAGCTGCTTGCTGTGCTGGGTGGGGGCTCTCGTTCCTGTCCCGCTGTGCTGGTTACAGACGTGAGCCCAGACTCGAGCCTGAATAAAAAACCCTCGTGTAATTTGCATCGGAGCTGGCTCTTTGGTGGTCTCTCAGATTCAAGATTCGGGTACAACATTTGGGGGCATGTCTGGGATCCCAGAGACCCCCAAGACACCCCCAGCCTGGAGGGTCCCAGCACCGGCAGGTGAGTGCACTCTGTCTATCAGCTTGCATTGTATTATCCGTAGGAATTCCACTCTGTATCCGGGTCGGCATTGGCTTAAGTGGACGCACTGGCAGGCCACCGACCAGGGGTCGTGGGAGACATCCCGCAGCCCCATCTGGAGGATGAAGTCCTCATCTGTGAGGAAAGTCAGTCGCCTAGAGACACGGACTTACCCTCAGCTCAGTTTTACTTTTGTCTTCACGGCCATGGAAAACCACACTTTTAAGTTGGTAGCTTTGTTTTGTCTGTTGTGTTTGTGGTTGTGTTATTGTGGACGGAAAACATGGGACAGATGCTGACCACCCCTCTAACCCTGATGACTGACCACTTTTCAGATGTAAAAGAAAGGGCTCATAAACTGAGTGTAGCCATCCACAGGAAAAAGTTTCAAACCCTCTGCACGTCTGAATGGCCGTCCTTCAATGTAGGATGGCCGCCAGAGGGCACTTTCTCACTAAGTCTTGTTTTGCAGGTTAAGCATGTTATCTTCCAGGACAGACGTCACAGCCGCCCAGATCAGGTGCCTTACATCCTCGTATGGCAGGATGTAATTAATAACCCCCCTCTGTGGGCCAAATCTTTTATTCCACCTCAAACAGGGCCGACGCTCAGAGTCCTGGCCTCACAGGAGACAAAGCCCGGCAGGCCCACGGAAACCCAAGGGTCGACTAAAACCCCTCTTTACCCAGTCCTGCAGGATGCAGAGCCTGAGGATTTACTTCTTCCTCCTCCCTATCATGATATCCCTTCGGCTCCCCTGGCGCCTAGAGAGGGTGCTGTTGGGGCCCGGGCCCCTGTTCCACAGGCGGAGGAGCCCCCGCGCGGACCGGTGGCAGGAAAACGGGGATGCACCAATCGGGCAGCCCCAGCCCCAAATATGGGACCCGGCGACTCCACTGTGCTCCCCCTCCGTGCAATGGGGCCTCCGGATGAAACTGGAGAACAGCCCCTGCACTATTGGCCGTTCTCCACCTCTGATTTGTACAACTGGAAAACTCAAACCGCCAAATTTTCTGATAATCCCAAAGATTTAACTGACTTGTTAGAAAGCATTCTCTTTACCCACCAGCCCACCTGGGATGATTGCCAAATGCTTTTAAAGGTTCTCTTCACCATGGAGGAAAGAGAACACATTTAGATGGAAGCCCGGAAACTGGTTCTGGGGGAGGATAGACAACCGACCCAGAATCCTTATTTCATCAATGCAGCCTTTTCCCTGTCCTGCTCTGCGTGGGACTTTAATAAGGCAGAAGGTAAGGAGAGGTTCCGGGTCTATCGCCAGACTCTAATGGCATGCAAGCCCACTAATTTGGCCAGAGTATATGATGTTAGGCAGGATAAAGATGAGAGTCTGGCCGCTTTCTGGAGAGAATTACGGAGGCCTTCAGGCAGTACACTCCTATGAATCCAGAAGCACTGGAGACTAGGGCAGCCATTATAAGGCTTTTGTCAATCAAGCTGCCCCACATATTAAAAGGAAGTTGCAGAGGGTAGAGAGGTTAGGAGAGAAAAGCCTTCAGGACTTACTAATAGTGGCTGAAAGAGTATACAACAGCCGAGAAAGCCCAGAGGACCAGCAGACCAGAATAAACAACCTCCAGACTTGCAACTTAGCCAAAATCCTGCTGGCCACCACCACCAATGACCCCCAGGAGAAACAAACGCCTCAAGAAATTGGCTGCGGAGCCAGGTAAGGAGGGCAGTTGTCAGAAGGGATGCCGCAACTTAAACAGAAACCAGTGTGAATATTGCAAAGAAGAGGGTCATTGGGTGAAAGACTGTCCCAAGAAACACCCTAATCCCAGGGATCCAGGAGATAAGCTACACATCCTAAACCTGGGGGAAAACCTATACCCTGAGGACTAGGGGGGTCGGGGTTCGGAGCCCCTCCCCGAGCCCAGGGTAATTCTTAAAGTAGAGGGGCAGCCAATGCGATTCCATGTGGACACAGGGGCGCTGCACTCTGTCCTACTACAACCACATGGAAGGGTATCAAACAAGATTTCGTGGGTGCAGGGGGCCATGGGCACTAAGCCATATCCATGGACCACCCAAAGGACAGTGGACCTTGGCATGGGCCGAGTGTCTCACTCCTTTATAGTCATCCCTGAGTGCCCATACCCCCTGTTAGGCCGAGACCTACTCACCAAAATTGGAGTTCAAATCAGCTTTCATCCAGAGGGGACAAAGATTTTAAACAAAAATGGACATCCTATCCAGGTGCTCACTATAAGC
>NW_007231793.1:0-1992 GCF_000164805.1 Carlito syrichta | reverse complement strand
ACCAATGGATGATATAAACTGCTGGCTACAGAGTTTTCCCCAAGCATGGGCAGAGACAGGGGGAATGGGACTAGCCAAGCACCGGCTGGCAGTGTTTGTAGAACTGAAACCAGGAGCCGATCCGGTCAGGGTGCGGCAGTACCTGATGCCCCTGACCGCATGGGAAGGTATAGCCCCTCACATCCGGCAATTATTAAGTGCGGGGGTGCTGCGACCCTGTCAGTCAGCCTGGAACACTCCCCTGCTGCCAGTGCAAAAACCAAACTCAGGTGAATATAGGCCGGTTCAGGATTTACGAGAGGTAAACCGGTGAGTAATGAACATACACCCTACGGTCCCAAACCCCTACACCCTCCTCACCACTCTGCCCCCAACCAGGACATGGTATACTGTGCTGGATTTAAAGAATGCCTTTTTCAGTTTGCCCTTGGCCCCCAAAAGCCAGGACATCTTTGCCTTTGAATGAATGGACAGATTCAGAAAAGGGTATCAACGGCCAGCTCACCTGGACATGACTGCCTCAAGGATTCAAGAATTCACCCACCATTTTCAACGAGGCACTGCAGGAGGATTTGGGTGAGTTTCGTACAAAGAACCCCAACCTGACTTTGTTACAGTATGTAGATGATATCCTGCTGGCAGCAGAGGACCGAGACACATGTCTGCAAGGCACCAAGGACTTGTTACAAACTCTGGGCACCCTGGGGTACCGCACCTCGGCAAAAAAGGCACAAATCTGCAGAATGGAGGTGAGCTATCTGGTATACAAAATAAAAGATGGGCAGAGATAGCTAATGGACGCTAGAAAGGAAACTGTTCTAAGAATTCCACCGCTACAAAATGTCCGCCAGGTATGTGAATTCCTGGGTTCAGCGGGGTTCTGCCGCTTGTGGATTCTGGGGTTCGCTGAGGTGGGTAGACCGCTATATGAAGCCACTAAAAATAAGCAAGACTTTGTTTGGACGGAAGCCATGAACCAATCTTTTAGTAACCTCAAACAAGTGTTACTCTCGGCCCCGGCCCTTGGGTTACCTGATTTATCAAAGCTGTTTCATCTATGTGTGGATGAACTGAAAGGGGTTGCAAAGGGGGTCCTGCTACAACAGCTAGGCCCCTGGAAAAGGCCCATAGCATACTTCTCAAAGAAATTAGATCCTGTAGCAGCTGGATGGTCCCCATGTTTGAAAATCATTGCGGCAGTCACCACTATGGTCAAGGATGCTGACAAAATAACCATGGGTCAAGAACTGTATGTCAGTACACCCCATGCCGTAGAGGGGGTGCTCAGACAGCCACCAGATCGATGGATAAGTAATGCCCACTTGACTCACTACCAGGGCTTGCTCCTAGATCCTGCTAGAATTCTGTTCCAGACCCCCACCTCCTTGAATCCAGTCACGCTGCTCCCCAACCCGGACTGGGAGGCCCCCCTCCATGTCTGTCAAGAAATCCTGGTGCAGGTGCCTGGGGTGAGAGCTGACCTTCAGGATCAGCCTTGCCTGATGCGGATAACACCTGGTACACGGATGGCAGTAGCTTCATCCGGAATGGAACAAGGTATGCGGGGGCAGCCATAAACACAGAGACTGAAACTATCGGGGCAGAACCATTAGTGGCTGTAACCTCTGCCCAATGGGCTGAGTTAATCGCACTAACCAAAGCGCTGACTATGGGAGCTGGCAAACGGGTAAACATTTATACGGACAGCAGGTATGCGTTTGACACGGCTCATGTACATGGAGCCATTTACAGAGAAAGGGGGCTCCTAACGGCAGAAGGAAAAACTGTCAAAAACTAAGCTGAAATCCTCGAGCTGCTACAAGCCCTCTGGCTACCTAAGGCATTAGCCATCATCCATTGTCCAGGACACCAGACAGCGGACACGCCGGTAGCCAGGGGAAACCACTTGGCTGACCTAAAAGCAAAGGAGGCAGCCATGTCTGTAAATCATGTCCTAGTAACTATTCTACCAGACCCAGGGGCACCAGAGTT
>NW_007231792.1:0-7742 GCF_000164805.1 Carlito syrichta | reverse complement strand
AATTATTAAAATATAATCAGGAATCATGGATTCCACGACCCTAGGAAACACCTGGGAATCTGCATTTTTGTATACAGAGTTTTGGAATCCACATAGACAGGGAACATCAGGGCATCTTGATGAGAACGGAAAGGGAATCCGGTTCATGGAGTTCTCAATCGCCTTATCTAGAAGTTCTCTTGATAAGGTTTAATCAGCAATCTGGGCTTCTCTGTTGCTACATTTTGAGTGTGTTTTTTTGAAAAGGGAACCAGTAATCTTGGGTTCCAATGCCACAAGAACTTTACGGGAGTCTTTCTCTTGATATCCAAGCAACTGGAATTCTGGGTCACCAAGAAATGCCTCGTGAGAGTCTGAGAATGAAGCAGGGATTTCATTAATGGGAGTCCTCATATACAGAACACTACACGACCTGTTCCTCTAGAAGAATAAGGAATCTTAGTTACTCGAGTCCTCCATCCTGAAAACCTACAGAGCATCTTGCTAAGACATAACTTCCAATCAGGTTTTGGGAGTAGGAATCTGGATAATGGGTGTCCTCATACACAGGAAACTGCAGTGTCTATTGCTAAGGAAGAATAAGGAATCTGGTTTACACGTGTCCTCAAACACAAAAAAAAAAACTTCAGGGTTTCTGGCTAAGGGCCAAACACGAATTTGGATTTTTGAAGCATAAACTAGGGAAATGAATTCCTCATATACAGGTATCTGCACAGATTTTTCTAAGAAATAATACGGAATCTGGGAGACATGTGTTCTCAATCCCCAAAAAACTACACGACGTCTTCCTAAAGTCCTAAAATGCATCAGGGTTTCGACGCATGTATCTGGGAAAGGGAGTACTCATATACAGGCAAGTGCACGACTGTTTCTAAAAATAAGGAATATGGGTTATATGAGTCTTCAGTCCTGAAACTCTACAGGACATCTTGGTGACAGATAAAGAAGAATCAGGGATTCGAGTCATGAATACGAGTAATAGCAGTCCTCACATAAAGGAAACTACATGGCCTCTTGCTAAGAAACAAGAAGAAATCTGTTTTCCATGGTTCCTCTATCAAAAAATCTCTATGGCGTCTTACTAAGGAATAAACAAGAATCAGGGTTTCGAAACAGGAATCTGGGGAAAGAGATCCTCATATACAGGACACTACACGACCTCTAACAAAGGAAGATTAAAGAATCTTTGTTGTACGAGTCCTCTATCCATAAAACTCCCAGGGTGTCTTCTATGGGACAAACAAGGAGGAACAGGGCTTCGAGTTCCCCAAATGTTTCAGAGCAATTTAGCATGCAGATATTGCCAATCGGTCATTTCAGGACTCCAGCAACATTCTGGTCCTCTTGAAAGTTGTAAACGGGTATCAGGCACTCCAATTCTGTTAGGTTCCTCGGAAAAACTAAGGCCAGATTCCAGCACTAAAAGAATCTTCTTGCAATATTTGGATGTAACTCTGGTCTTAAGCTGAAGCCTGTAATCCTTTCCCTTCCGTTTCTCTTTTTATTTTGAGAGGGGACAAGCGTTTTGCAGTTGCCAAATGTTTAGTACGTATTTTTAAAGGTAACCAAGATTCATGAAATCCACGTCCCTAGGAAACTTCAGGACTTCTGTCATTTTATACACAGAGTTTGGAATCCACATCAACAGGGAAAATCAGGGCATCTTGCTGAGAATGAAAAGGAAATCCAATTCTAGGAGTTCTCATTAACCGGAAACTACAGGGCCTTTGATAAAGTTTAATCAGCAATCTGGGATTCAGGAACCCTACATTTTTCAGAGCTACTTGCTCCGTGGATACGATAAATCAGCCATTACAGCTCCAAAGGAACTTTCTGGTCCTCTTGTTAGTTGTAATCAAGGATCTGGCGTTACAAATCCTTTGGTGTCCTGGAACATCTACGACCATAATCATGTTCCCCAGAATCAAAGGAATATTGGTACAAATCTCTCGATTCAGGTGACCTCAAATTACAGAAAATTCTTGTGGGCGGGCAGGTCGGGTTTGGCATGTTGGGTTTTGAAGATTCCACATTTTGTGGAGGTCATGTGAAGGGGAACCAGAAATCTTGGATTCCAGTTCCCAAAGTACATTATGGGTGTCTTTCTCTTGATATCCAAACAATGGAAATTCTCTGTCACCAGGAACTGTCTCAGCATCCTGCAGAGGAAGAAGGAAGCTGGGTAATGGGAGTCATCATATACAGGAAATTACACGTCATATTGCTAAGGATGTATAAGGAATCTTGGTTTCCTGAGTCCTAAATCCCAAAAACTACATGCCGTCTTCCTCAGAGGTAACCACGAATCAGTTTTTGAAGTAGGACTCTGGGTAATGGGAGTCCTCACATGCAGGAAACTTCACTGCCTATTGCTAAGTAAGAATAAAGAATCTGTGTTACTCGTGTCCTCAATCTCAAAAAATCTTCAGACCGTCTTGCTATGGGCTAAACACGAATCAGGGTGTTTTAAGCATGAATCTGGGGAAATGCAGTCCTTATATACAGGCAACTACTTCAACTTATGCTAAGAAAGAATGAGGAATCTGGGTTACACGAGTCCCCAATCCCAAATATCTACAGGGCATCTTGGAAAGGGCTAAAAAAGAATCATAGTTTCGAAGCAGGATCTATGTAATGAGAGTCCTAATATACAGGAAAATACACGACCCCTTGCCAAGGAAGAAAAAGCATCGGAGTTATAGCAGTCTTCAGTCCTAAAAATCAACAGGCAATCTGCTGTGGGCTAAATAAGAATCAGGGTTTAGAAGGTGCAACATAGGTAATAGTAGACCTCATATACAGAATCTACACGATCTCTTGCTAAGGAGAAATAAGAATCCTGTTTTACATGGTTCCTCCATTAAAATATCTACATAACATCTTGTTAAGGGCTAAACTAGAATCAGGGTTTCCAGACAAGTTTTTGGGAAAACGGAGTCCTCATATACTGGACACTACATGGCCTCTAACGAATGAAGAATAAAGAATCTTTTTTGTACGACTCCTCTATCCATAAAACTCCCAGGGTGTCTTCTATTGGACAAACAAGGAACAGGGCTTCGAGTTCCCCCAATGTTTCAGAAGAATTTAGCATGCAGATATTGCGAATCGGTCATTTCAGGACTCCAGCAACATTCTGGTCCTCTTGAAAGTTGTAAACGGGTATCAGGCACTCCAAGTTCGTCAGGTTCCTCGGAAAAACTAATGCCAGATTCGAGCACTGAAAGAATCTTCTTGTCATATTTGGATGTACCACTGGTCTTAAGGTCAACCCTGTATTCCTTCCCCTTCCGTTTCTCTTTTTTTTTTGAGAGGGGACAAGGGTTTTGCAGTTGCCAAATGTTTAGTACGTATTTTTAAGTGTAACCAAGAATCATGAAATCTATGACCCTAGGAAACTTCTGGACATCTGTCTTTTTGTACACGGAGTTTGGAATCCACATCAATAGGGAAAATCAGGGCATCTTGCTGAGAACGAAAAGGAAATCTAGTTCTAGGAGTTCTCATTAACCGGAATCTACAGGGCCTCTTGATCAAGTTTAATCACCAATCTGGGATACAGGAACCCTATATTTTTCAGAGGTACTTGCTCTGTGGATACACTAAATGAGCCATTACAGATCCACAGGAACTTTCTGGTCCTCTTGTTAGTTGTAATCAAGGATCTGGCCCTACAAATCCTCTGGTGTCCTAGGAACATCTACGACCATAATCATGTTCCCCAGAATCAAAAGGCATATTGGTACAAAATCTCTCGATTCAGGTGACCTCAAATTACAAAAAATTCTTGTGGGCGGGCAGGTCGGATTTGGGATGTTGGGTTTTGAAGATACCACATTTTGCCGAGGTCATGTGAAGGGGAACCAGGAATCTTGGATTTCAGTTCCCAAAGTACATTATGGGAGTCTCTCCCTTGATATCAAAACAATGGGAATTCTCGTTCACCAGGAACTGTCTCAGCATCCTGCAGAGGGAAGCGGGAAGCTGGGTAATGGGAGTCATCATATACAGGAAACTACACGTCATATTGCTAAGGAAGTATAAGGAATCTTGGTTTTCTGAGTTCTAAATCCCAAAACCTACACGCCGTCTTCCTCAGAGGTAACCACGAATCAGTTTTTGAAGTAGGAATCTGGGTAATGGGAGTCCTCACATACAGAAAACTTCTCTGTCTATTGCTAAGTAAGAATAAGGAATCTGTGTTACTCGTGTCCTCAATCCCAAAAACTCTTCAGACCGTCTTGCTATGGGCTAAACACGAATCAGGGTGTTTTAAGCATGAATCTGGGGAAATGGAGTCGTTATATACAGGCAACTATTTGATCTTCTGCTAAGAAAGAATGAGGAATCCGGTTTACACGAGTCCTCAATCCCAAAAATTTACAGAGCATCTTGGAAATGGCTAAAAAAGAATCATAGTTTTGATGCAGGATCTATGTAATGAGGGTTCTAATATACAGGATAATATATGACCCCTTGCCAAGGCAAAAAAGAATCGGGGTTATAGCAGTCTTCAGTCCTAAAAATCAACAAGCAATCTGCTGTGCGCTAAACAGGAATCAGGTTTTAGAAGCTGCAATATAGGTAATGGCACACCTCTTATACAGAATCTACACGATCTCTTGCTATGGAGAAATAAGAAACCTGTTTTAAACGGTTCCTCCATCACAATATCTACATGACTTCTTGCTAAGGGCTAAACAAGAATCAGGCTTTCCAAACAGGATTCTGGGGAAACGGAGCCCTCATATACTGGACAGTACACAGCCCCTCGCTAAGGAGAAATAAGGAATCTGTGATAAACTAGTCTCGAATCCGAAAAATTCTTACTGTGTCTTGCTATTTCATAAACAAGAATCAGGGTTTCGAGCTGGTCTTATGTTTCGGAGATGTTTGGCTTGTGGGTATTATGAATCAGTCATTTCAGGACTCCTGCAACATTCTGGTCTCCTTGAAAGTTGTAAACGGGTATCTGGTAGTACAAGTCCCTTAGGATCCTCGAGACAACTAAGGCAAGATTCCCGGAACAAAAGTATCTTCTTGCCGTATTTGGATGTAACTCTGGTCTTAAGATGAACTTGGTAATGCTTAAATTTCTGATTGTACTTTTCTTCGGAGAGAGGCCAAGTGTTTTGCAGTTGACAAATATTTAGTACGAATTATTAAAATGTAACCAGGAATCATGGATTCCACGTCCCTAGAAAAGATCTGCTAATCTGCATTTTTGTATGCAGAGTTTTGGAATCCACATACACAGGGAAAATCAGGGCATTTTGCTGAGAACGGAAAGGGAATCCGGTTCTTGGAGTTCTCAATCATCTAAATCTAGAAGTTCTCTTGACAAGTTTTAGTCAGCAATCTGGGCTTCTATGTCGCCACAATTTTAGTGTGTCTTTTGAAAAGGGAACCAGGAATCTTGGTTTCCAATTCCACAAGAACTTCCTCTTGATATCCAAACAACTGGAATTCTAGGTCACCAGGAAATGCCTCAGCTTGTGTCTGAGAACGAAACCGGAATTTCATTAATGGGATTCCTCATATACAGAACACTACATGAACTGTTGCTCTAGACGAATAAGGAATCTTAGTTACACGAGTCCTCCATCCCAAAAACCTACAGAGCGTCTTGCTAAAAGATAACTTCCAATCAGGTTTTGGGACTAGGTATCTGCATAATGGGTGTTCTCATACACATGAAACTGCAGTGTCTATTGCTAAGGAAGAATAAGGAACCTGGTTTACACGTGTCCACAATCCCCAAAAAACTTCAGGTTGTCTTGTTTAGGGATAAACACGAATTTGGGTTTTTGAAGCATAATGTAGGGAAATGAAATCCTCATATACAGGTAACTGCACAGACTTTTCCTAAGAAAGAATAAGGAATGTGAGTGACATGTGTTCTCAAGCCCCCCCAAAAATAGAAGGCGTCTTCCTAAGGTCCTAGCAAGCATCAGGGTTTCGACGCCTGTATCTGAGAAAGGGAGTACTCATATACAGGCAACTGCATGGCTGTTGCTAAAAATAAGGAATCTGGGTTATAAGAGTCCTCAGTCCTGAAATTCTACAGGGTATCTTGCTCACGGCTAAAGAAGAATCAGGGATTCGAGGCATGAATGTGCGTAATAGCAGTCCTCATATACAGGAAACTACATGGCCTTTTGCTACGAAAAAAGAAGAAATCTGTTTTACACCGCTACTCTATCAAAACATCTACATGGTGTCTTTATAAGGACTAAACAAGAATCAGGGTTTCGAACCAGGAATCTATGGAAAGAGAATCCTCATATACAGGACGCTACACGGACTCTAAGTAAAAAAGAATAAAGAATCTTTGTTGTACGAGTCCTCTATCCATAAAATTCCCAGGGTTTCTGCTATGAGACAAACAAGAAACAGGGATCGGGCTCACCAAATGTTTTGGAACAATTTAGCATACGGATATTACGAATCGGTCATTTCAGGACTCCAGCAAAATTCTGGCCCTCTTGATAGCTGTAAACGGATATCGGGCACTCGAAGTTCGTTAGGTTCCTCGGAAAACTAAGGCCACATTCCAGCACAAAAAGATTCTTCTTGCCATATATATATGTAACTCTGGTCTTAAAGTGAACACTGTAATCCTTCCCCTTCCGTTTCTCTTTTTATTTTGAGAGGGGAAAAGTGTTTCGCAGTTGCCAATGTTTAGTATGTGTTTTTAAAGGTAACCAAGAATCATGGAATCCACGTCCCTAGGAAACTTCTCGACATCTGTATTTTGTTCACAGAGATTGGAATGCACATCAACAGGGAAAATCAGGGCATCTTGCTGAGAACGAAAAGGAAATCCAGTTCCACGAGTTCTCCTTAACCGGAATCTAAAGGGCCTCTTGACAGGTTTTAATCACCAATCTGGATTTCAGGATCCCTCCATTTTTCAGAGCTACTTGCTCCGTGGATACGCTAAATCTGTCATTACAGATCCACAGGAATTTTCTGGTTCTCTTGTTAGTTGTAATCGGATATCTGGTAGGACAAGTCCCTTAGGTTCCTCTGGACAACTAAGGCCAGATGCCCGAAACAAAATTATTTTCTTGCCATATTTGAATGTAACTCTGGTCTAAAGGTGAACTTGGTAATCCTTAAATTTCCGTTTGTACTTTTATTTCGAGAGAGGCCGAGAATTTGCAGTTTCCAAATATTTTGTATGAATTATTAAAATGTAACCAGGAATCATGGATTCCACGACCCTAGGAAACACCTGGGAATCTGCATTTTTGTATACAGAGTTTTGGAATCCACATAGACAGGGAACATCAGGGCATCTTGATGAGAACAGAAAGGGAATCCGGTTCTTGGAGTTCTCAATCGCCTAAATCTAGAAGTTCTCTTGATAAGGTTTAATCAGCAATCTGGGCTTCGCTGTTGCTACATTTTGAGTGTGTTTTTTTGAAAAGGGAACCAGTAATCTTGGGTTCCAATGCCACAAGAACTTTACGGGAGTCTTTCTCTTGATATCCAAGCAACTGGAATTCTGGGTCACCAAGGAATGCCTCGTGAGAGTCTGAGAATGAAGCAGGGATTTCATTAATGGGAGTCCTCATATACAGAACACTACATGACCTGTTCCTCTAGAAGAATAAGGAATCTTAGTTACTCGAGTCTTCCATCCTGAAAACCTACAGAGCATCTTGCTAAGACATAACTTCCAATCAGGTTTTGGGAGTAGGAATCTGGATAATGGGTGTCCTCATACACAGGAAACG
>NW_007231791.1:0-16654 GCF_000164805.1 Carlito syrichta | reverse complement strand
CAAGATGCTGCACGTGGGTGGCTGGGGAGCAGGAGATGTAAGCTTTCGCTTTGGTTGGATTTGCTGGGTTTGCCAAAACGAAAGAGTTGCTAGGCTGCTGCTGTCCATCAGGGACCCCAAATTTGGGCTAAGAAGTGACTCGTGGAGTTGAAGGATGGATGGAAGTTGCGGTTGGTCCACTGAGTGACTGTGTAGGCAACCTGGCGGAGCCTGGTGCTAAGGCAATGCTGCCACTGGGTTGTGTGTTCCCAGGACCAGGAGGCCCCAAAGAGGATGGCATGTTGTTCTTTCTGGACACAGGGAGACTGGAAGATGACAGCCTTGGAGGAAGGGACGGTCTCCTTTGGAGTCGAAGGGAGGCTTGGATGATGATGTTGCCGAGGTGCTTCTCGCTAGAGTGGAGGTCACTGGAGGAGCCACAGTGGGAAAGCTCCTAAAACAGGGGCACTGGGGAGACAGGATCCCCGCAGTTGCCCGGTAGGTGATCCAAATCTGGGTTGAGGGGTGGGTTTTTGACCAAGGGGAGGCTTAAATTGACGTAGGGATTCAATTTGGGGAATACATGTAGGTGGGTAGATGTCCACTGATACCTTTGCTGGGCACCTCTTCCCCACATTGCCATGGATATGGGAAAGTAGGGAAAGAGCTCACTCTGGGCCTGGGGGAAATGTGAAAATGACAGCCTTAGATGTGGGATCCATGTCAGTGATCTCAGAGTCTGAAGAGTGGCTGGGATGGTGGAAAGGGTTCCTGTGAAATGGATTGGCTTGCAAAGAGTCTTAGTGAGAGGGACTGGAAGAGGGATATGGAAGGAAAGAGAAGGAGGGGAGTCACTTCTGTAGAAGGGAGGCTTGAAGGATGGATACGGGTTTAGGAGTTAGAGAACCAGGCAGTATAGAGGACTTGGCAGCCAAGGGGGTGTAGTCAGGGATGGTAGGATGTGCTGAGACCTGAAAAGTGTAAATGGCTGGCACAGGGAGTCTGTACTTTCCCTAGCAGGTAGGGAGAGCAAAGGGGATGGATGGGTGAATTGCGTTTTGCCATGACTCTGTTTCATCCGCCAAAGCCTCCAAATTATCTGCCAAAATTTTGTTCTTCCTTCCACTCCCAAGGTTCTAACCAAGGTGACTCCATAGCTCTCTGCAGGGAAGTTAGGTAGACAGGGGCACTCTTCTCTATCCCCTATGAGTGACAGCAGAGATGGGAGCAAATGTGGCAGAGGCGACAGCAGTGGAATTGACATTTCCCCATCATTGAAGCTCTGGATGGAGAAGAACTCCTCGAGGGAATATATGCAGACTTCCTGCCCTGCATCTCCGTCCCCAACAAAAGCAGCACCCACAGAGCTGGGAAGGTGGTCTTCGTCCTCCACTTCCTGGACTGACTTCTCTGGCAGCATAAAGCAGCCTGGTGCTGGATCAAAGAGTGCTGCTGAAATGGACCAAAGAACTCCTCGAGGAAACGCATCCAGTCTTCTTGCTCTGCATCTCCATCCCCAACATCCGCAGCACCCGCAGAGCTGTGCAGGTGGTCTTCAACCTGCACTTTCTGGACTGAATTCTCTGGCAGCATAGCACAGCCTGGGGCTGGGTCAGAGAGCACTGTTGAAACTGTAGCAAAGAACCCCTGAAGGGAATATACACAATCTTCATGCCCTGCACCTCTGTCCCCAACATCAGCAGCATACACAGAGCTGGAAAGCTGATCATCATCCTGCACTTCCTTCACTGACTTCTCTGGCAGCAGAAAGCAGCCTGAGACTGTGTCAGAGAGCGATGTTTAAACTGGAGCGATGAACTCCTTGAGGAAATGTATCCAATTTTATTGTCCTGCATCTCAGTGTCCAACATCAGCATCCTCCGCAAAGCTGGGGGGATGGTGGTCTTCATCCTGCACTTCCTGGATTGATTTCTCTGGCATCAATGAATAGCCTGGGGCTGGGCGGTATTGCGTGGTTGAAACTGCATCAAAGAACTCCTCGAGGGAATATATGCAGTCTTCCTCATCTGTATTTCCATCCCCAACATCAGCAGCACCCATAAACCTGGGCAGGCGGACTTCACCCTGAACTTCCTAGACTGACTTCTCTGGCAGCAAAAAGCAGCCTGGGGCTGTGTCAGAGTTCGCTGTTGAAAGTGTTGAAAAGATCTCCTAGAGGAAATAAATCCAGTCTTCTTGCACTGTGTATGTGTCTCCAAAATCTGCAACACCCACAGAGCTGGCCAGGGTGTCTTCATCCTGTCCTTCCTGGAATGACTTCTCTGGCTACAGAAACCAGCCTGGGGCTGCGTCAGAGTACCATTGAAACTGAACCAAAGAACTCCTTGAGGAAATGTATCCAGTCTTCTTGCCCTGAATCTCCCTCCCCAACATTAGCAGTACCCGCATAGCTGGGCAGGTGGTCATCATCATGCACTTCCTGGACTGACATCACTGACAGCATAGAGCATCCAGGGGTTGGGGCTGTGGGGGCTGTTGAAACTGGACCAAAGAACTCCTCGATGAAATGTATCCAGTCTTTTGCCCTGCATCTCCATCCCCAAAATCAGCAACATTCACAGATTCATGCAGGTGGTCTTCATTCTCCACTTTCTGGACTAACTTCTCTGGCAGCAAATTGCAGCCTGCGGTTCGGTCAGAGAGCTCTATAGAAACTGTTGTTCAGAACTCTTCGAGGGAATATATGCAGTCTTCTTGCTCTGTATCTCCATCTCCAACATCAGCAGCACCCACAAACCTGGGCAGGTGGTCTTCAACCTGAACTTCCTGGACTGACTTTGCTGGAAGGAGAAAGCAACCTGGGGCTGGGTCAGAGTGCGCTGTTGAAAGTATTGAAAAGAACTCCTTGAGGAAATATATCTAGTCATCTTGCACTGTATATATGTCCCAAAATCTGCAGCACCTGCAGAGCTGTCCAGGTTTTCTTCTTCCTGTCTTTCCTGGAATGTCTTCTCTGGCTACAGAAACCAGCCTGGGGCTACATCAAAGTGCCATTGAAACTGAACCAAAGAACTCCTTGAGGAAATGTATCCAGTCTTCTTGCCCTGAATCTCCCTCCCCAACATTAGCAGTACCCACATAGCTGGGAAGGTTGTCTCCATCATGCACTTCCTGGACTGCCATCTCTGACAGCAAAGAGCATCCTCTGACTGGGGCTGGGTGGGCTGTTGAAACTGGCCAAAGAACTCCGTAGGCAATATTTACAGTCTTCTGGTTCTGCATCTCTGTCCCCAACTTGAGTAGTACACTTAGAGGTTGTCTTCATCCTGCACTTCCTGAACTGACTTCTTTGGCAGCTGAAAGCAGCCTGGGGCTCGGTCACTGAGCGCTGTTGAAACTGGAGCAAAGGACTCCTGGAGGATATGTATCCAGTCTTCTTACCCTGCATCTCCATCCCCAGCATCAGCAGCACCTATAGAGCTGGGCAGGTGGTCTTCATCCTGCAATTTCTGAACTGACTGACTGACTACCTGGCATCATAGAGTAGCCTGGGGCAGGGTCAGAGAGTGCAGTTGAATTAGAGAAAAGAACTTCTCGAGGTAGTATGTGCAGTCTTCCTGATCTACACCTCCATCCCCAGCATCAGCAGCACCCACAGAGCTGGGGAGGTGGTCTTCATCCTGCACTTACAGGACTGAATTTTCTGGCAGCAGAAGAGCCTGTGACTGGGTCACAGTACGCTGATGAAACTGGACCAAAGAACTCCTCCAGAAATGTATCCAGTCTTCTTGCCCTGAATCTCCATCACCAACATCAGCAACACACACAGAATTGGGCAGGTGGTCTTCATTCTGCACTTCCTGGACTGACTTCTCAGGAAGCATTGAGCAGCCTGGTGATGGATCAGAGACTACTGTTGAAACTGAAGCAGAGAACTCCTTGAGGGAAAATATGCAGTCTTCTTTCTTTGCATCTCTGTCTCCAACATCAGCAGCACCCACAGAGCTGGGCAGGGGGTCTTTATACTGCACTACTTGGACTGATTTCTCTGGCAGCATAGAGCACCCTGGGGCTGAGTCACTGAGCACTACTGAAACTGTAGAAAAGAACTCCTTGAGGGAATATGTGCAGTCTTCCTGCTCTGCAGCCCCATCCTCAACATCAGAGGCTCCATCCGAGCTGACCAGGTGGTCTTCATCCTGCAATTCCTGGACTAATTCTCTAGCAGTATAGAGCAGCCAGGGGCTGGGTCAGAGAGCGCTGTTGAAACTGGAGCAAAGAACTCGTCAAGGTTTTATAGTCTGTCCTCTAGCTCTGCATCTCCGTCCCCAACATAAGCTGCACCCACAGAGCTGGGCAGGTGGTCTTCATCTTGCACTTCCTGGACTGACTTCTCTGGCAGCAGAAAGAAGCCTGGGGCTGGGTCGGACTGCGCTGTTGAAACTGGAGCAAAGAACTACTCGAGGAAATGTATCCAGTATTCTTGTCCTGCATCTCCATCCCCAACATTAGCAACTCCTACAGAGCTGGGCAGGTGTTTTAATCCTGTACTTCCTTGAGTGACTTACCTGGCAGCATAGATTAACCTGAGCCTTGGTCAGAGCACACAGTTGAAAATGGACCAAAGAACTCCTATGGAAATGTATCCAGGCTTCTTGCCCTGCATATCTTTCCCCAACATCAGCAGCACCCACAGAGCTGGGTGGGTGGTTTCAACCTTTGTACTTCTGGGACTGAATTTTCAGGCAGCAAAATACAGCCTGGGGCTGAGTCAGAGTGAGCTGTCGAAACTGGACCAAGAACTCATCTGGAAATGTATCCAGTCATCTTCCCAGGAATCTCCATCCACAGCATCAGCAGCAACTGCATAACTGGGCAGGTGGTCTTCATCCTGCACTTCCTGGAATGATTTCTTAGGCAGCATCAAGGATCCTGGGTCTGAGTCAGAGCGTGCTTTTGAAACTTGACCAAGAACTCCTACAGAATGTATCCAGTCTCTGGCCCTGCATCTCCTTCCCCCACATCGGCAGTACACACAGACCTGGGCAGGTGGTCTTCATACTGCACTTCCGGAAGTGACTTACCTGGCAGCATAGATTAGCCTGGGGTTGGATCAGGGAGTGCTGATTCAACTGTAGCAAAGATCTCCTCGAGGGAATACATGCAGTCTTCTGGCTCTGCATCTCCATCCCCGCCATCAGCAGAACCCACAGAGCTGGGCAGGTGGTCTTCATCCTGCAGATCCTGGACTGACATCTCTGGCATCATAGAGCAACCTTGGCCTGGATCAGACAGTGCTGTTGAAACTGTAGCAAAGAATTAATCGAGGGATTATATGCAGTCTTCTTGCTTTACATATCTTTCCCCAAAATCAGCAGCACCCGCATTGCTGGGCAGGTATTCTTTATCTAGCACTTCCTAGACTCAGTTCTCTGGGAGAAGAAAGCAGAGTGGGGCTGGGTGAGAGCTTGCTGTTGAAACTGGAGCAAAGAACTTCTTAATGAAATGTATCCAGTGTTCTTGCCATGCATCTCCATCTGAACATCAGCAGAACACACAGAGCTGGGCAAGTGGACTTCACTTGCACTTTTGGACTGATTTCACTGGCAGCACAAAGCAGGCTGGGGTTGGGTCAGAGAGTGTTGTTGAAACCAAAGCAAAGAATTCCCCAAGGAAATGTATCCAGTCTTCTTACCCTGCATCTACAGCCTCAACAGAAGCAGCACCCACACAACTGGGCAGGTGTTCTTCATTCTGCTCTTCCTGGACTGCATTCTCTGGCAGTATTGAGCAGTATGGGGCTGGATCAGAGAGCGCTGTTGAAACTGAAGCAGGGATCTCCTACAGAGAATATATGCAGCCTTCTTGCTCTGCATTTCCATCCACAAAATGAGCAGCATCCACAGGTGATCATCATCCTTCACTTCCTGGACTGACTTCTCTACCAGCATAGAGCAGCGTGGGGCTGGGTCAGAGCATGCTGTTGAAACTGCAGCAAGGAACTCCTCTAGGAAATGAACCCTGTCTTACTGGCCTGCATCTCTGTCCCCAACATCAGTAGCACCCGCAGAGCTCGGCTACTGATCTTCATCCTGCAATTCCTGGACTGACTTCTCTAGCAGCAGAAAGCTGCCTGAGACTGGATCGGAGACTGCAGTTGAAAATGGAGCAATGAACTCCTACAGAAATGTATCCAGTATTCTTGCCCTGCATCGCATTCCCACATCTAGCAGCACACACAGACCTGAGCAGGTGGTCTTCATCCTGCAATTCCTGTAGTGACTTACCTGGCAGCATCGATTAGCCTGGGGCTGGGTCAGGCAACACTGATGCAACTGTGCCAAGGATCTCCTCAAAGGAATATATGCAGTCTTCTGCCTCTCCGTCCTCAACATCAGCCGCATCCACAGAGCTGGGCAGGTTGCCTTCATCCTGTGCTTCCTGAACTGACTTCTCAGGCAGCAGAAAACATCCTGGGTCTGCGTCAGAGTGCGCTGTGGGAAGTGGACCAAAGAACTCGTACAGGAATGTATCCAGTCTTCTTGCCCTGCATCTCCTTCCCTGCAACACACAGACCTGAGCTAGTGCAATTCCTATACTGTTTTCTCTGGCAGCTTAGAGCAGCCTATGCCTGGCACAGAGAGTGCTGTTTTAGTTGTAGCAAGAAATTCCTCTAGGGAATATATGCAATCTTCTTGCTTTGCATCTCCGTCGAGAAAATAAGCAGCACCCACCGGCTGGGCAGGAAGTCTTCATCCTGTACTCCTGGACTGAATTCTCTGACAGCAGAATGCATCCTGGGGCTGACTCAGAAAGTGCAATTACAACTGGAACAAAGAACTCCTCGACAACATATATCGAGTCTTCTTGCCCTGCATTTCTGGATACGACATTAGTAGAACCCACAGAGCTGGGAATGTGGAATTAATCCTTTACTTTCTAGACTGACTTCTCTGGAAGCATAAAGCAACCTGGGGCTGGGTCAGAGAGCAATGATGAAACTGGAGCAAAGAACTCTTTGAGGAAATGTATCCAGTCTTCTTCCACTGCATCTACAACCCCACCTTCAGCAGCACACACGAAGCTGGGCAGGTGGTCTTCATCATGCACTTCCTGGCCTGACTGCTCTGTCAAAACAGAGCAACTTGGGTTTGTAACACAGAGCCCTTTTGAAACTGCAGAAAAGAACTCCTCGAGGTTATATATTAAGTCTTCTTACCCTGCATCTCAGGCCCCAACACCAGAAGGACCCACAGAGCTGGAAGGGTGTCTTCATTCTGCACTTCCAGACCTGCCTTCTCTGTCAGCATAGAGCAGCCTGGGGTTGGGTCACTGAGCAGTGTTGAAACTGGAGCAAGGAACTCCTCAAGATCATATTCAGTCTCCTTGCCCCAACATCAGCAGCACCCACAGAACTAGGCAGGTGGTCTTCATCTTGCAATTCCTATATTGAACTCCCTGGCAGCTTGGAGCAGCCTATGCCTGAGCAGAGAGCGCTGTTGAAGTTGTAGCAAAAAATTCCATGAGGGAATATATGCACTATTCTTGCTTTGCATCTCTGTCACGAAAATCAACAGCACCTGCCAGGCTGTGCAGGTAGTCTTCATTATGGATTTCCTGGACTGAATTCTCTGACAGCAGAAAGCACCCTGGGGCTGACTCAGAAAGTGCAATTCAAACTGGAGCAAAGAACTCCTCGACAGAATGTATCGCGTCTTCTTGCCCTGCATCTCTGGATAAAACATTAGCAGAACCCGCAGAGCTGGGCAATGTGTAGTTAATCCTGCACTTTCTGGACTGACTTTTCCGACAGCATAAAGCAGCCTGGTGCTGGGTCAGAGAGCGCTGATGAAACTGGAATAAAGAACTCTTTGAGGAAATGTATCCAGTCTTCTTCCCCTACATCTACAACCCCAACTTCACCATCAAAAACAGAGCTGGGCAGGTGGTCTTCATCATGCACTTTCTGGCCTGACTGATCTGGCAGAACAGAGCAACCTGGGACTGTATTACAAAGCCCTTTTGAAACTGCAGCAAGGAACTTCTTGAGGACATATATCCAGTCTTCTTTCCCTGCATCTCAACCCCCAATATCAGCAGGACCCACAGAGCTGGGAATGTGATCTTCATCCTGCACTTCCTGGACTGCCTTCTCTGGCAACATAGAGCAGGCTGGCGCTGGGTCAGTTAACATTGTTGAAACTGGAGCAAAGAAGTCCTCGAGATCATAGATTCAGTCTCCTTGCCCGGTATCTCCATTACCAGCATCAGCAGCACCCACACAGCTGAGAAAGTGGTCTTCATCCTGCACTTCCTGGACTGATATCTCTACCAGCATAGAGCATTTAGGGGCTGTGTCAGAGCACGCTGTTGAAACTCCTCTAGAAAATGAATCCTGTCTTCCTGTTCTGCATCTCAGTCCCCAACATCAGTAGCAGCCGCAGAGCTCGGCTGGTGGTCTTCATCCTGCACTTCCTGGGCTGACTTCTCTAGCAGCAGAAAGCTGCCTGAGACTGGATCAGAGACTGCAGTTGAAAATGGAGCAATGAACTTCTACAGAAATGTATCCAGTCTTCTTGCCCTGCATCTTCTTTCCACATCTAGCAGCACACACAGACCTGAGCAGGTGATCTTCATCCTGCACTTCCTGTAGTGACTTACCTGGCCATGTAGATTAGCCTGGGGATGGGTCAGGAAACGCTGATGCAACTGTGTCAAAGATCTCCTCAAGGGAATATATGCAGTCTTCTGACTGTGCTTCTCCGTCCCCAACATCTGCCATATCCACAGAGTTGGGCAGGTTGTCTTCATCCTGTACTTCCTGAACTGACTTCTCAGGCAGCAGAAAGCATCCTGGGTCTGCGTCAGAGCACGCTGGTGGAACTGGACCAAAGAACACTAATGGAAATGTATCCAGTCTTCTTGCCCTGCCTCTCCTTCCCTTATATGAGCACCACAAAGACCTGAGAAGATGGTCTTCATCCTGCACTTCCTGTAGTGACTTACCTGGCAGCATAGATTAACCTGGGGATGGATCAGGAGCACTGATGCAACTGTAGCAAAGATCTCCTTGAGGGAATAAATGCAGTCTTCTGCCTCTGCATCTCCAAACCCAACATCTGCAGCACTCACTAACTGGGCAGGAAGTCTTCAACCTACACTTGCTGGACTGACATCTCTAGCAGCATAGAGCAACATTGACCTGGGTCAGACAGAGCTGTTGAACTGCAACAAAGAATTTCTCGAGGGGTTATATGCAGTCTTCTTGCTCTGCATCTCCATCCACAACATCAGCAGCACCCACAGGTGTCTTCATCCTGTACTTCCTGGACTGACTTCTCTGCCAGCATAGAGCAGCATAGAGCAGCCCAGTTGGGCTGGGCTGGAGGGCGCCGTTGAAACTGTAGCAAAGAACTCCTAGAAAAAATGTAACCAGTCTGCAGCTCCATTTCCAACATCAGCAGCACACATAGAGATGGGCAGGTGGTCTTCATCTTGCAATTCCTATACTGAGTTCTCTGGAAGCTTAGAGCAGCCTTTGCCTGGTGCAGAGATCGCTGTTGAAGTTGTAGCAAAAAGTTCCTCGAGGGAATATACGAGTCTTCATGCTTTGCATCACTGTCGTGAAAATCAGCAGTCGCCCCCGGGATGGGCTAGTATACTTCATCCTGCACTTCCTGGACTGAATTCATTGACAGCAGAAAGCACCCTGGCGCTGACTCAGAAAGTGCAATTAAAACTGGAACATCGGAAGGCTGAGGCGGAAGGATCACCGGAGCCCAGCAGGCGAGGCTGTGGTGGCTGGGAGCGGCCACTGCACTCCAGTCTGGGCGACTGAGTGAGACTCTAACTCAAAAAAAAACCAAACTGGAGCAAAGAACTCCTTGACAAAATATATTGAGTCTTCTTGCCCTGCATCTCTGTCTCCAACATTAGCAGAACCCGCAGAGCTGGGCATGTGAACTTAATCCTGCACTTTCTAGACTGACTTCTCTGGCAGCATAAAGCAGCCTGGGGCTGGGTCAGAGAGCGCCGATGAAACTGGAACAAAGAACTCCTTGAGGAAATGTATCCAGTCTTCTTCCCCTACATCTACAACCCCAACTTCAGCTTCAAACACAGAGCTGGGCAGGTGGTCTTCATCTTGCAATTCCTATACTGAGTTCTCTGGAAGCTTAGAGCAGCCTTTGCCTGGCACAGAGAGTGCTGTTGAAGTTGTAGAGAAAAATTCCTCGATGGAATATATACCGCCTTCTTGCTTTGCATCTCCATCGTGAAAATCAGCAGCACCCGCCGGGATGGGCAAGTATGCTTCATCCTGCACTTCCTGGACTGGATTCTCTGACAGCAGAGAGTGACTGGGGCTGGGGCTGACTCAGGAAGTGAAATTTTAACTGGAGCAAAGAAGTCCTCGACAAAATATATCAATTCTTCTTGCCCTGCATCTCCGTCTCCAACATTAGCAGAACCTGCAGAGCTGGGCATGTGGACTTAATCCTGCACTTTCTAGCCTGACTTCTCTGGCAGCATAAAACACCCTGGGGCTGGGTCAGAGATCACTGATGAAACTGGAGCAAAGAACTTCTTGAGGAAATGTATCCAGTCTTCTTGCCCTGCATCTACAACCCCAACTTGAGCATCAAACACAGAGCTGGGTAGGTGGTCTTCATCATGCACTTTCTGGCCTGACTAATCTGGCAGAACAGAGCAAACTGGGGTTTTATCACAGAGCCTTTTTGAAACTGCATCAAGGATCTCCTCGAGGATATATATTCAGTCTTCTTGCCAACCATCTCAGTCTCCAACATTAGCAAGATCATAGAGCTGAGAAGCTGGTCTTCATCCTGCACTTCCTGGGTTGCCTTCTCTGGCAGCGTAGAGCAGCCTGGGCCTGGGTCAACGAACACTGTTGAAACTGGAGCAAGCCAGACTTGGTGGCTCAGCCTGTAATCCTGTGCATTGGGAGGCTGAGGTGAGTGGATTGCCTGAGCCCGCGGGTTTGAGACCCGCCTGGGCAACTTGGCGAGACCTCACCTCTACAATAAATCAAAAATCAGCCAGGCGTGGAGCTCATGCCTGTAATTCCGACTACTCGGAAGGCTGAGGCAGAAGGATAGCCGGAGCCCAGGAGGTGGGGGCTACAGTGGCCGGGAGTGACCACTGCACTCCAATCTGGGTGACAGAATGGGACTCCAACTCAAAAAAAAAAAAAAGAAACTGGAGCAAAGAACTCCTTGAGATCACCTTTTCAGTGTCCTTGCCCTGCATCTCTGTCCCCAACATCAGCAGCACCCACAGAGCTGGGAACATGGTCTTCATCCTGCACTTCCTGGACTGATTTCTCTCTCAGCATAGAGCACCTAGGGGCTGGGTCAGAGCACACAGTTGAAACTGCAGCAAGGAACTCCTCTAGGAAATGAATGCTGTCTTACTGGCCTGCATCTCCGTCTCCAACATCAGTAGCACTCACAGAGCTTGGCTGCTGGTCTTCATCCTTCACTTCCTGGACTGACTCCTCTAGCAGCAGAAAGCTGCCTGAGACTGGATCAGAGAGTGCAGTGAAAATGGAGCAAAGAACTCCTAAGGAAATGTATCCAGTCTTCTTGCCCTGCATCTCCTTCCCACATCTAGCAGCACACACAGACCTGAGCAGGTGATCTTCATCCTGCACCTCCTGTAGTGACTTACCTGGCAGTGTAGATTAGCCTGGGGCTGGGTCAGGGAATGCTGATGCAATTGTGTCAATGATCGCCTCGAGGGAATATCTGCAGTCTTCTGGCTCTGCATCTCTGTCCCCAACATCAGCAGCATCCACAGAGCTGGGCACGTGTTCTTCATACTGCACTTCCTGAACTGACCTCTCTGACAGCATAGCGTAGCCTCATGCCAGGTCACTGAGCACTTTTGAAACTGTAGCAAAGGACTCCTCGAAGAAATATGTGCAATTTTCTTGTTCTGCATTTCTGTCCCCAACCTCAGCAGCACCCCCAGAGCTGGATAGGTGGTCCTCATCCTGCACTTCCTGAATTGACTTCTCTGCCAGCATAAAGCAGTGTGGGACTGTGTCTGAGGGCGCTGTTGAAAGTGCAGCAAAGAACTTTGAGTGAATCTTGCAGTCTTCTTGCTCTGCATCTCCGTCTTCAACATCAGCAGCATCCGTAGAGCAGGATCGGTTGTCTTCATCCTGCACTTCCTTGACTGACATCTCTGGCAGCAGAATGCAGCCTGGGGCTGGGTCAGAGAGTGCTGTTGTTACCGGACCAAAGAATTCCTCGAGGAAACGTATCCTGTCTTCTTGCCCTGCGTCTCCATCTTCCACATTTGCAGCACCCAAGGAACTGGGCAGGTGGTCTTCACCCTGCCTTTCTGACTGACTTCTCTGGCAGCATAGAGCAGCCTGGGCCTGGATCAGAGAGCGCTCCGGAAACTGTAGCACAGAACTCCTCTACAGAATATTTGGAGTCTTCTTGCTCTGCATCTCCATCCCCAATATCAGCAGCACCCACAGACCTGGACAGTTGGTCTTCAACCTTCACTTCTTAGACTTACCTCTCTGGCAGCATAGGGCAGCCTGGGGCTGGTTCAGAGAGTGCTCTTGAAACTGTAGCAGACAACTTTCAACTCTCTATCTCCAGGGTCTACCACAGAGCTACAGTAGAGTCACCAATGAATACTTGCTTAATGAAATATGCTAGAACCTGATGAAAACCTTTTCCCTTTTCCCCACCAATGACTTTTCTGGCTTGTGAAATGCATTAAACAAGACTGCATTTCCAGCGATTAAGACAGTGGAGGCCCAGCAGAAATCTAGGATCAGACAGAATTGGGTTAATCGTTACTTTCGTGATTTGATAATTTAGTTGTTTAGAATGGAGCCAGACTAGTTATCAAAGAAAATATTTTCTGATATTTTTAAGCAGCATGATAAAGTATAATCAATTTTAAATTTTCAATAATTACTGAGTTGCCATGAGCTCTTCTTTTCCTTGTTCCTCTAGATACGAAAGGATGGATGCCAAGTAAAACCTCTCAGGGTAAAGCAGGAATCTTGAAAATGACTGTCCCAAGTCTAAACACACACACACAAAGACAGGTCAAACATTTCTACAAACTAAAATCAGCAAGTGCGGTGTTCTCACACACATTAGGGAGGAAACAGCCTTCAAAGGGGTCAGAGTAGCTGGAGAGAAGGATACAGAGAAGAGGCCAGGGTGGGTCACCTGGTCTCTCACTGCCTCCCAGGTAGTTATCCCCGACACTCAGACTTCAGAAAGAAATGTCAGGACTCAGCATGTGAAGTCATAAAGGGTAAGTACTTCCACAGCCTATTCCTTGGGACACAGAAAAGTTTCCATGATGTCTGGCCTAACACATTGTCCCTAACACTTGTCAATTCTTCCTCTTCACTAAAGCCCACGAGCAAAGACACATGAGCAGCGGCAGACTGACAAGAACAAAGTTTGTATCTACATCATCTGAGAAAGATTAGGGTCTATTGAGGCCAATGGGCAATGGAAAAATGAGCACTTGTCAATTGCAGTGGAAATCCTGCCACTTCCAAGACTGGAGAGAACTGATCCAGAGCTTGAGTCAGTCAGGTGAAAGTCAAGTCACAGTGGAGCGTCTCAAATACAGTGCAGTTCTTTCTGAGCTTGTCTGCCCCACGCTGTCCAAAACAGCTTAAATTGAACTGAAAGAGACTGAGCTTCTTCCCCCTGGAGCAATGTCAATTCATGGGGATGGTATGTAGAGGGAGAGTTGTTTCTTCTTTGTTGAGATCTATGCTAGGAATAAGAAATGGGTTAGTGCTCCTACGAAGGATGTCCCAGTGGCTGCTTTCTATTCTGAGGCCACAGGCATGCTTGCTCTGACCACGAGCCTCCAAACACAAGTGTTTCAGGGACAATGCTGGCTACCTTAAAGTCAAGAGAGCACCCTGGCTGGGTGGATCATTGGTGTTTTTACTTAAAGGGAGATTAGATGTCTCCCTACAAATGGGTGTTGCTGTCCCTCGTTGTGCCTCTTATGTTTAGCCAGGTGGGCCACAGGTGATCTTTCTGTGTGGGTGGTTATCCATAAGCACATTTAGTCACAACAGGCACACTGCTGTCCCCTGACACACCATCTGTGTGTTGTCCAGATTTGCTTCAGGTGCTTTGCTGCCAGGTGGGCTCCCGAGGGCCTCATCAAAGGCATGGCGGTGGTCCCTACAGTTGCACTATCTGAGCTTTGTCCAGATGAGCCCCAGATGCTCTTATAGATATGCTTTCCACACAGACATGGTGCCCTGATGAAAAGCAGGAGCATAGGGTTCTCCAACCATGGGTTTATAGTCATTCCTTTTTTATACCCATCTGTCTTCTGTAAAGGTGGACCCCAGGTGCCTGAAATCTCGGTGGCACCAGGAGCATATGCAAATACAGAGATGTTGAAGGTCCCTCCTGGTGCACTCATAGGGCTATGGCCAGCTGTACCCTGGGCTACCTGATCTAATGGAGGAACAGAAGGGGTTCTGGGTATGCCGCTTAGTCCTGCCCCATGATTGAGTGCTCATGATGGAGCCAGGGCAGACACCCCAACTCCAATGCTGCCACCATCTGTACAAGCACCCTGTCCCATGATCACCAGCAGGCCTGGAGTGGTGTTGGCAACCAGAAAGGTGCCCCAAGTGCCTGACACAAGTTGCAACTCTCAAGCCACAAGTCTTGGCCTCAGCAATGGAAAAAGCACTTAGTTGTTGCTAAAGCCTGGCTGGACATTAATAGGCATGCCAAGTGAAGAATATGGTGATGTCAAAACTGCCAAACCTGATTGCAGGATAGTGCACCTGGGGGCTGGGCTGCAGGAGATGTTAGGCCATCGCTTTGGCTGGATTTGCTGGGTTTGCCAAAACAAAAGAGCTGCTAGGCTGCTGCTGTCCATCAGGGGCCCAGAATGTGGGCTAAGAGGTGGCTCGTTGAGTCAAACGATGGATGGAAGTAGTGGTTGGTCCACTGAGAGACTGTGCGGGCAACCTGGTGGAGACTGGTGCTAAGGCAATGCTGCCACTGGGTTGTGTGTTTCCAAGACCAGGAGGCCCCAAAGAGGATGGCATGTTGTTCTTCCTGGACACGGGGAGACTGAAGGATGACAGACCTGGAGGAAGGGAAGGTCTCCTTTGGAGTCGAAGGGAGGCTTGGGTGATGATGTTGCCGAAGGGCTTCTCACTAGAGTGGAGGTCACTGGAGGAGCCACGGTGGGAAGGCTCCTGAAACAGGGGCACTGGGGAGACAGGATCCCTGCAGTTGGTGATCCAAATCTGGGTCAAAGGGTAGGTTTTTGACAAAGGGCAAGCTAAAATTGAGGTGGGGATTCAACTTGGGAAATACATGTAGGTGGGTAGATGTCCACTGATACCTTCACAGGGCACCTCTTCCCCACATTGCCATGGATATAGGAAAATAGGGAAAAAGCTCACTTGGGGCCTGGGGGAAATGTGAAAATGACAGCCTTAGATGTGGGAGTAGTGTCCGCGTCAGTGATCTAGAGTCTGAAGTGTGGCTGGGATGGTGGAAATGGCTGCCATGAAATGAACCAGCTTGCAATGAGTCTTGGTTGGAGGGACTGGAAGAAGGGTAGGGAAGGAAAGAGAAGGAAAGGAATCTATACACTTGGACATCAAGGACTCCTTTCTGTAGAAGGGATGCTTGAAGGAGAGGGTGTGGGGTTATGAGGTGGAGAACCAGGCAGTATAGAGGATTTGGCAGCCATGTGGGCATAGTCAGGGATGGTAGGAGGAGCTGAGACTTGAAAAGTGTAAGTGACCATGGCAGAGGGTCTGTAGTTTCCCTAGCAGGTAGGGAAAATAAAGGATGGGTAGCACTGCAGTTTGCAATGACTCTGTTTCATCCTCCAAAGCCTCCCATTTGTCTTCCAAAATTTTGTTCTTCCTTCCACAGCTGAGGCTCTTCTCCAAGGTGCCTCCATAGCTCTCTGCAGGGAAGTTGAGTAGACAGGGGAAGCTCATCTCTATCTCTCACCAGTGGAAGCAGAGTTGGGAGCAAATGTGGCAGTGGCGACAGCAGTGGAATTGAAATTTCCCCATTACTGACAGCTCTGGATAGAGAAGTACTCCTTGAGGGAATATATGCAGTCTTCTTGCTCTGCATCTCCGTCCCCAACGTCAGCAGCACCTACAGAGCTGAACAAGTGGTCTTCATCCATCACTTCCTAGACTGAATTCTCTGGAAGCAGTAAGAAGCCTATGACTGGTTCAGAGTGTGCTGTTTAAACTGGAGCAAAAAATTCCTTGAGGGAATATATCCATTCTTCTTGCCCTGCATCTCTGTCCCCCACATTAGCAGCAGCCAAAGAGCTGGGCATGTGATCTTCAATCTGCACTTCCTAGTCTGACTTCTCTGACAGCATAGAGTAGCCAGGAGCTGGGTCACTGAGCGCTGTTGAAACTGGAGCAAAGAACTCCTGTAGGTAATTCATCCAGTCTTCTTCTTTTTTTTTTTTTTTCATTAATCAGTATTTTTTATTATGGTTTTGTGGGGTACAGTTAAGGGTTAGGTGTACAATGACGTTTCATTCAGGCACCCTGTAGATAAGAAGTGTTTTCCCATCCCCCGACAGATATTTGCTACTGTTAATCCCATCCCCCTCCCCCCCATAGTTTCCCAGTACCATCCGTCATTTTCTCATAGTATTGCATTGGATGTTCAAGGTCCAT
>NW_007231790.1:0-12850 GCF_000164805.1 Carlito syrichta | reverse complement strand
CAACTCTCATGATAGATATCAGGACTTCAACTGACAAAGTGGGCAAATGATACAATGCCCCACTAATGTCTGTTTATCTTTTCTCAGTTCCTAAAAGAGGGCATAGCAAGGACTCAAAAACTTCTGCACATTCCTGAACAATATTTCTAAGAGCTAATAAAAGGTGTGTTTCCCATTATTTCCTATACAGTCCCAATAAGTAGCTTCAGGGGATACTTGACTTTCCTATAGGCTATGCCTTATCAACTGAAAAACAAGTCCCCATTTACTCCTTTTTTCTGACTGGTTACAAGTTTAAATAATATAGTATCGATGTAATCATAAGTCTTGTGATTTGTCTAAGTTATGTATCAAGTAATTATTCATTTTATTACTTGTAGAACTTGCATAATTCATGATGGCTTAGGTGTTGTGAACTCTCTTCGCTCTATGAAAAACTTGATTAGTGCTTCTGCTGGACACTACTGATAACACCTATAAGATATCTCTGATACATAGCACTAGGATGTCTGAACTGAAAAATGTCACTATCCATAAATAAGGCTGAAACTCAAGTTCTATAAAATGCTCTGCTTCTCACATAGCTAATATGCAGGCACTAACAACTCTGGACTTATAAAAGTGAGCTGAACCAGAACCAGAACCATTTTTCCATAACCTGGAGCCAATTCTGCTTCCTGAATTCAAACTCAGAAATAAACTTTCTATCCGCTCCCTATCCCTTGATTTATCAGTACCAAAGGTGAGCAGCTGTATGTTACTTGAAGCATAACACTGGAGAACCCATAATGAATAAGGCAAATCACTGGGGCACCAATTATAGAATATGACCAGAAGCAACCATCAGAGAGGAGAGTCAGTCATCAGGATACACATCACTAACGGGAGCCAGACTCTGGGGCACTCATCAGAGGAGAGCTAGTAGCTAAGACATTCATTATGGATGAGAGGCCAGTCACTGGGGCAAGGATTACAGAGAAGAGGCAGTCACTGGAGCACAGATCACAGATCGCATTGAATGGTCAGTTACTGAGGCACTCATCACAGAGGAGACCAAGTCACTTGAGCATTATGTCCTTAATGTCAGAGGAGCATTATGTCACTGGAGCATTATATCCTTAACTACAGAGGGGCAACCAGGGGGCCACATATTATATAGGCAGGCCAGTCACTGGGGCACCAATCAGGAAAGCTACTCACTGGGCATCCATCAGGAAAGAGATAGTACTGATAAAACTATCACAGAGAAGAGTCAGTCACTGAGGCATACATTACAGTTGAGGGCCACTCACTGAGACACTCATCACAGAAGAGGTTCAGTCACTAGGCAACCATCACAGAGGAGGCAAAATCACTGTGGTACCCATTACATAGGAGGAATAGTCACTGGAGCACCCATCACAGAGGAGGCAGTGTCAATGTGGCTCCTATCACAGAGGGTCAGTCACTTAGACACCAATTACAGAAGCAGGCCAGTCACTAGACCATCTATCACAGAAGTAGAAAATTCACTATGCTACTTATCTTAGAGGTGGGCTAGTCACTGTGATACCTGTGAGGCAAATATCACAGAGAATGGCCAGTCACTGAGGATCCCCCTCACAAAGGAGAGCAAGTCATTGGGGCACTCATTAGAAGGAGACCCCATCAATAGGGCATCCATCACAAAGGAGGGATTGTCACTTAACCACCCATCAGAGACGACAGCCAGTCACTGAGGTACCCATCTCAGAATAGGACCAAAAATTGAAGCACTCATCACAGAGGAGGGCCATACACTGATGCATTCATCTCAGAGGAGGACTAGTCAATGGGGCACCCTTGTAAAGAAAGGCCAATCACTGTGACACTGATCACAGATGTGGGTCAGTCACTGAGGCATGGATTACAAAGAAGAGGCAGTCACTGGTGCACAGATCACATAGGACGGCTAGTCAGAGGCACCAAACATAAAGGAAGAAACAGTCACTGAGGCACACGTGACAAAGGAGAGTCAAATACTGGGACATTCATCACAGAAGAAAAACGTAGACTCCAATCATAGAAGAGAACTAGATACTGTGACAGTAATCACAGAAGAGGGTCAGTCAGTGGTACATCCATCAGGGAATTATGTCACTCACAGGGACAACCATCACAGAGGATAGCTAGTCACTAGGCACCCATTAGGGAGGAGGGTCAGGAAATTGGGCACCAATCACTGAGAAGGCACAGTCACTGGGGTATCCATAATGGAGGAGGGCTAATCATCGTAGCACCCATTATGTAGGTGAACCAATCACTGGAGCAATGATCACAGATGAAAGCTGGTCACTAGGCACACATCAGAGAAGTGGATCAGTCACTGGAGCATTTTTCATGAAGTGGATTAGTCACTGTGGCTCCCATCATCAAGGAGGGCCAGTTACCAGGACACCCATAATAAAGGAGGCCCTGTCACTGGAACATCTAACATAGAGGTAAGCCAGTCACTAGGATACCCATAACAGAGGAGAGCAAGTCACTGCACCATACATCACAAAAGAAGACTAGTAACTGGAACATCAATTATGCAGTAGGCCCAGTTACGAGAACACCCATCACAGAGGAAAACTATTCAGTTAGACCCCCAATTGGGAGGAAATCCAATCACTGGGGTGCCATACACAAAGTCCAGTCAATGGAGCATATATCATGGTGGAGACCCAGTCACTGGAACGTGAATCACAAAGGAGAGCCAGTCATTGGGGCACACATCACAGAGGAGGGTTAGTCACTGAGACACCCAATTTGGAGAAGAGTCAGTAACTGAAGCACGAATCTCAGAAGTGGTTCAATCAATGGAGAACACACTACGGAGGTGGACCATTCAATGAGACACCCAATGCAGATGAGGGATAAGCACTATAGCACACATACAGAGGATGGTCAGTCACATAGAGCACCAATCACAGAAAGGTGCAGTTACTGGGGCAACCATTATGGAGGAGGCAATGTGACACAGCATAAAGAAGGACTAGTCACTGGGGCATTCATCGTATATGAAGACCAGTCATTAGGGCACCATTCACAAAGGAGGACCAGTCACTGGGGCACATATTATGGAGGATGCTCAGAATTTGGGACAGATACCACAAAGAACAGCCACCCACACTGGCCGCCCATTTTGGAGGAGGCCCAGTAAAAAGGCATCCATCACAGAGGAAGGCTAGTCACTAGGGAAATCAGTATGGAGGAGAACCAATCACTGGGGTACCAACAATAGGTAAAGCACAGTCCTTGGTGCACCCATGATGCACTAGGGACAGTAAATGAGACACCCATCACAGAGGAGAGCTGGGTCAACCATAATGTAGGAGAGTCAGTCACTGGAGCACCAACAACAGAGAAGGTACAGACATGGGTGTACCTATAATGGAGGAGGACTAGTCATTGGGGCACCCATAATGGAGGAGGAAATGTCACAGGAGAATGCATCAAGAAGGAGCCCTGTTCACTGGGTAAAGCCAGTGATTCACAGAAGAGAGCCAGTCACAAGGACAACCACAAAAATAGAGACAGACACTGGGGTACCAAGAACAGAGGAAGGATAGTCACTGGGACATTCATTATGGATGAAGGAGTATCACTGGGGCATGGATTACATAAGATGACTAATCACTGGAGCATCCATCACAGAGGAGAGTCAGTCACGGGAGCACACATTACAGAGGAGTACAGTCACTGAGGCACATATTATAGAGGAGGGTTGGGTACTAGGGAACCCATCACAAGAAGGTAACTCACTGGGACACCCATCAGAGTTGAGAGCAAGTTCTGGAAAAATTATCACAGAAAACCAGTCTCTGGGAAAACCATCAGAGAAGAGTCAGTCTTTGGGGCATTTATCACAAAGAATAACCTATCTTTGCGTCACACAATACAGTGGAGGACCAGTGTCTGAGGCACACATTACTGAGGAGGACCAGTCCCTGGGACACCCATTAAGAGGCATTCCATCACTGAGGTACGAAACACAGAAGAGGCCCTGAAAATGAAGCACTCATCACAGAGGAGAAAAATCACTGTGATACACACCACAGAAGATGACTAATTACTCGGAAAAAGATAACAAAGATTTCCCAGTCACTGAGACGCTTATTGGAGGGCAGGTGAATCACTGGGATACTGATCACAGAATAGGGCCAGTCACTAGGGTACCTATCCCAGAGGAGGTACAGTCACTGGAACACCCCTCACAGAAGAGGGGCAGTCACTAAGGAATCCATCACAGAGCAGGAACAGTCACTGTGGTACACTTCAGAGGAGGTTCAGTGACAAAGGCATGCATAGCAGAGGAGAGCTAATCACTGAGACAACCATCACTGAAGATATCCTGTCCTTGTGTCACCCATCAAGGAGTACAGCCAGTCATGGGGAAGGCAAACATGGAGAAAGGCCAGTCACTGTGACTCCCATCAGAAAGGAAGGCCTGTACTTGGAGCACCAATAAAACAGGAGAGCCTGTCACAGTGATACCAATGAAAAAGGGGGTTTAGATACTGGAGCACCCCTTTTGAATGAGGTCTTATCACTGTGACATTCATTATGAAGAAGGCTCAGTCACTGTGACACCCATCACATAGAAGAGCTCGTCACTGCTGAAACCATAAGAGAGGAGGTTCAATAAGTGGGACACCTATCACAGAGAAGGGTTTTCCATTGAGTCAACCATTATGGAGGAGGCTGAGTCACTGGACACCAATTACAGAGGAGGTTGAGTCACTGGAGAACCCATAATGCAGAAGGGTCAGTCACTGGAGTACCAATAGGGAGGAGGTCCATTCACTGAGACACTGACTACAGAGAAAGGCCAGTCACCATGGCATTAATCCAAGAAGAGGGTCATTCACTCGGGTACTCATTTTTGAAGAGGCAAGTCAGCAGTCATTCATCACAGAAGTGAACTAGTCACTTAGACTCCAATTTTGGAGATCTAGTCACTGGAACAGCATCACAAATGAAGACCTGTCACTAGGGTGCCTGTCCTACAGGAGTGATAGCACTAGGGCACACATAGAGGAGGACCAGTCACTGTGACAGCCATTCCAGTTGATAGTCGGTCACAAATGTATAAATAACAGTGGAAAGTTAACCACTGGGACACCCATTAACAAAGATGACCTGTCCTTGTAGCTCTCAACAAAAAGGAGTTCCAGTCACGGGGACACCAATCATGGAGAAGAACCAGTGACTTGCACTACCATTACAGAGGAGGGCACCCATCACACAGGAAGATGTGTCAGTGTGACACACATCAAAAAGGAGAGCTAATCCCTGGGGAACTCATTATTGAGGAGGGCCGGTTTCTGACACTCATCACAGAGGTGGACTCGCCACTGGGACATCTATTTTGTAGGTGGCAGAGTCACTGGGACACCCAAGGCAAAGGAGGACCAGTCAATGTGTTACCCATTATGGAGGAGGAGCAATTAATTGGGCACTGATCACAGAGGTGGAAAAGTCACTAGTGCATCAATTTTCGAGGAGGTTCAATTATTAGAACACCCATGACAGAAGAAGGCTAGTCACTGCAGCACCCATCACAAAGGATGAGCAGTCATTTGGTCACCAATCACAAAGAGGGAATAGTCACTGGGGCACCCATTATGGAGGAGGCCTAGTCACATGAACCCATATGAGGGAAGGGTTAGTCACTGGGGCACCCATCTTATTTGAAGGTCAGTCACTTAGTCATCAATTTCAGGGTAGGCCCAACCACTAGGGCACACATTACAGAGGAGGTCCAGTCCCTGAGACACACTTTATTAATGAGGGCCAGTCACTGGGGAGCCAAGGATCAGGGAGACCCAGTAAGTGGGAAGCTGATCACAGAGAAGGACTACTCACTGAGGCAAGCATTATGGAGGAAGGACACTAAGGAGGTAGCCCAGTAACTGGGCATTGATCAAAGGTGAAAGACAGTCACTGGGGAACCCATCACAGAGAAGGAAGACTCATGGGGCACATTTTTAAGAAGGGCCAATCACTCATCACCTATCACAAGGTGGACTGGTCACTGGGTGACCAATTATAGAAGAGGTCACGTCAATGTAATAAGTATCACAAATTAAGACCACTTACTGTGGCACCTATCACACAGAAGGGCCAGTCAATGGGCATTCATCAAGGTGAAGTGGCAGTCACTGGGGCTCCCATCACAGAGGATAGCCAGTCACAAATGCACGCATCACAGAGGAGGAAAAGTCACTGGAAAACCAATCTCAGAATAGGATTTGTTCCATGACAGAGGAGGACCAGTTACTGGGGCACAAAAAATGGAGGAGGAACATTCACTGAGACAATCATCACACTGGAGGGCCAGTACATAGAGGTGGGACAGTCACACGGCACTCATCACAAAGGAGGGCCAGTCACTGGGGCACTCAACACAGAGGAGTTTAAATCACAGGAGTACCCATCACAAAGGCGGACTTGTCACTATGGCAACCAATATGGAGAAGACCCAGTAAGTGTGATATCCATCACAGAGAAGTGCTATTCACTGGGACAAACATTGTGAAGGAGGGCCAATTACTGTGGAACCCATAACAGAGAAGGCCCATTTACTGCAACACCCATAAAAGATGAGGGCCAGACACTGGGGCACCCATTATATAGATGGGACAGTAATTAGGGACGCCCATCACACAGGGATGACTGTCTCTGGGACACATATTATAGAAAAGGTAAGTCACTGGGACAGCCACTGCTGAAGAAGTCTACTCACTTGGGCACCCATCAGAGAGGAAAGTCTCTCACTGGGGCAACCATCACTGAGGAAAGCCAGTCCCTGGTGTACACATTACAATGGATAGTAGGTCAATGAGACACACATCATAGAAAAGGATGAGTGACAGAGGACCCACCACAGAGAAGGGCCAGTCACAGCATACCCATTAGGAGGGGCTCAATCAGTTGGTTTCTGATCACAGATGAAGGCCAGTAACTGCAGCAGCTATCATATAGGAAGTAAAATCAGTGTGGTACCCATTACAGAGGAGATCAGTCATTGGGGTACCAATTATAGAGGAGGACCTGAAACTGGGGCATCCATCACAAAGAGGACTAGTAACTGAGATACACATTTTAGAGGTAGCCCAGTGACTAGGAAATCCATTATAGAAGAAGTCTAATACTGTGGCACCCATCACAGAGGATGGTCAGTCATTGGGGCATCATTCGCAGAGAAGGCCCAGTCACAGGGACACCCATTAAGACAGATGCCCAGTAAGTGGAACAGGAAGGAAAAATCACTAGGTCAACCATTATGGAAGAAGGCTATTCACTGGGTGCGAATCACAGAGGACGTAGAGTCCCTGGTCACTTTTCATGTAAGATGGTCTGTCACTGGGGCACCAATGTAGAGAAGGACCATTCAGTAAAACACGGATCACAGAGGAAGTTCAGTTAAGGATGTTAAGTAACGTGGCATCCATTTTTGAGGTGGCTGGTCATTGGCTACCCAACACAGAGGTGGAACAATCATTGGGGCACCAATTTTGGAGGAGGTCTAGTTACTGCCTGAACTGGATGACCCATGACAGAGAAGAGCTAGTAAATGAACTCTATTTGGAGGAGTGCAATCCACAGGGTCACCAATCAAAAAGGATGCCCAGTCAACAGAAAACCCATTGTTGAAGAGGTAAAATCACTGTGACAAGCATCACAGAGGAGGGAAAATCACTGAGGCATCCATTATTTCTGAAGGCCAGTCACTGGAGTGGCAATCACAGGGGAAGCCCAGTCACTGGGATAAAGATTATGGAAGAGGCTCAGTCACTGGAACACTTGTGACAAAGGAGGGCCAGTCACTTGGGCACCCATTATGAAGGAGGACTGGCAAATCAGACATGCATCACAGGGAGGTGCTGGTCAATGGAGCAACCATTATAAAGGAAGGCCAGTCACTGGACACAACTCACAGAGGGGAAAAAGTAATTGGGACACCCATATGAAGAAGGGTATGAGACTGGGCACCAATATGGAGAAGGCCTAGTCATTAAGGCACCAATCATGGAGGAAGTCCAGTCACTGGGGCATCCATCACTGAAGAGAGTGAATCTCTGGGCACCCATTTTGCAAAAAGTCGATTCACTGATCACTCATCACAGGGGTGGGGTATTCATTGGGGTATTCAAATTTGCAGGAGTGCCAAAAACTGGGACAATTATCACATGAGTGCCAATCACTGTGGTGAAATAGTCACTATTGTACCCATCACAGAGGAAGGGCAGTCATTGGGGGACCCATCAAAGAGCAGGACATGTCACTGTGGAAGTGACAGGGTATGTCACTCCATCACACAGGAGGTACAGTCACAAAGGCATACACCCCAGAAGAGGGTTAGTTGCTAGGACACTCATCAGAGAAAAGGGCTTTTCATTGTGACACTCATCACAGAGAAGGCTAAGTCACTTGGGCACTAATCATGGAGAAGAGTCAGTCACTGGGATTCCTCATACAAAGGAGGGCCAGTAACTGGGGCACTCATTACATGAGTGTCACGCCCAGTGACACCCATCACAAAGGAGGACTAGTCAGTGGGGGATTCATTATAGATTAGGCCCTCTAAGTGAAACATCCATCACAGAGGAGGGATAGTCACTGGGGAAACCATTGTGGAGGAGCATCAGTCACTGTTACATAAATCATAGAGGAAATCCAGCCACTGAGACACCCATAAGGGAGGAGGACCAGTCTTTGGGCCAATATTAGGAAGGAAAGCTTAACCTAGGTGGTCATTGGGGCAATAATCACATAGGAGAACCAGTCACTGGGACACCTTTTACAGAGGAGAGGCAGACACTGGTGCACTCATTACAGAGGAGGCAAGGTACTAGGGCACTAATTATGGAAAATTACCATTCACTACTGCACCGGTCATAGAGAAGGCCCAGTTGCTGGGACAACCATCACAAATGATACATATTATAGAGAATACATATTATAGAGAATATGCAACACATATTTTAGAGAAATGCCAGTCACTGCAGCACCCAAGACAAAAGAAAGCTACCCATTGGGGCACCCATCACAGAAGAGTTGCAATCACTGGGTTATCAATCATAAAGGAGAGCAAGTCACTGAGGCACACATCACAGACTAGGGCCAGTCACTGAGGCAATCATCACAGAGAAGGACCAACAACTGGGGCACCAATTAGTAGTGGATCAGTCACTGACGATTTGATCCTGTAGGATGGTCAGTAACTTTGACAGATATCATGAACGATGCAAATTAAGTGTGGTACACATGACAAAGGGGGATTAGTCACTAAGGCATGTGTCTCACAGGAGGGCCTTTCACTAGAGGACCCATTATAGAGGAGGCATGATCATGGGGGCATTAATCACAGGGCAGAGTCAGTCAATGGGACACTCATCATAGAGAAGACTCTGACAATGGGTCACCCATCACAGAGGAGACTTATTTACTGGGAAAACAGTTATACAAGAGCCTTAGGTACTGGAATAACCATAACAAGGAAGTATTTGTCACTGAAAAACCAAATTTGGAGGCATTCCAGTCACTGTTTAACCAATCACAGAGGTGTTTCAGTCAATGGAGTATCTATTATGGAGGAATCCCAGTTACTGAGACATTCGTCAAAGAAGAGAGTCAGACACTTGGCACCCATCACAAAGGAGATATAGTCATTGGGAACCCATTTAGAGGATATCTAGAAACCATTACACCCATACGAGAGATGACTGTCATTGGGACATCAGTCATAGATGAGTCCCAGTCACTGGGGCACCCATTTCGGAGGAGACACAGTAAGTGAATAACCCATCATAGAGCAGGGCCAGTTGCTGTGGCATCCATCACAGAAAAGAACCAATCACTGGGACATTCATCACGGATGGAAAGTCAATAGGGCACCCATTATGAATAAGGGCCAATCACTGGGAAACATATCATAGAGGAAGGCCAGACACAGGGACACCTTTCATAAAGGAATGCATGTCACTGTGGTACCCATCACAGAGGAGTGGCAGTAACTAGGGTACATATAACAGAGGAGGGCCAGTCACTGGGGCATTCATGTCAGAGGAGAGTCACTCACTAGGAGAACCATATCAAAAGAGAGTCAGTCACTGGGACATTCATCACAGTGAGAGCCAGAATCTGGGACATCTATCAGAGAGCTTTTCACTGAGGCACACTTCACAGAGAAGGGCCCGTATCTGGAGCAACCATCACAGAGGAGGGTCACTCACTGGAGCACTCATTAGGAGGAGGTACAGTCATTCGGGCACCCATTACAGAGGAGGATTAGTCACCGAGACACTTGCCACAGAGAATGATTAGTCACTGTGGATCCTCTAACACATGATGATCAGTCACTTGGCACCCTGTATGGAAGAGACATGACACTAGATCAACCATCAGATAAGAAGGACAGTCACTGGAGCACCCATCGCTGAGGACGGCTGTCACCAGGAAATCTATCACAAAGGAGTGCTTGACACTGGGGCTCCAATTATCCAGAAAGTCAGGTTACTAGGGCACCCATTACATAGCAGGGCAAGTCAATATGGCACTCATTAAGGAGGAGGGCAGGTCAATGCAGCATTAATCAACAATAATTGTACCATTCACTGGGGATCCCATAATGGTGGCGGGCTAGTCACTGGGGCAAACATTATGTAGAAAACCCAGTCACTTGTGTAGTGATCACAGAAGAAAGCTAGTAGGTGGGGAACACATTCACAAAAGAGAATCAGTTACTGGGACATTTTTCAGTGGACGGCCAGTCACTGGGGCACCCATCACAGAGCAGGACCAGTCAAAAATTCATATTTCACAGAAAAGGCCTAGTCACTGGGGCATGCATCAGAGAATAGGACCTCTCACTGTGGCACCCATCATGGAGGTGCACTATTCCCAGTCATAGAGAGAGACAGACATTGGGACACCCATCACAGAGAAGGACCAGTCAATGGGGGCATCCATCACACACAAGAGCAAGACACAGGAACACCTATCCCAGAGATAACTAGTCACTGGGCACAAAATATGGAGGAGGGTTAGTCACTGGGACATACATCATTGAGGCAGGTCAGTGCCAGTGGCATCCATCACAAAGGAAGTATAGCACTGGTCACCACAACAGGGGAAGTCCTGTCACTGGTACAGGTTCAAAGAAGAGTGCCAGTTGCTGGGACATCTATCACAGAAAAGCGCCGATCACCACTGGGGCATGCATCACAAAGAAAGTGTATTCACTGTGCACCCATCAGGGAGAAAGGCAAGTCACTGGGACAGCAATCACAGAAGAAGGACAGACACTAAGGCAGTCATCACATTGTGAGTCACAAGAGGAAGCACACACAGAAGTAGGGTTAGTCACTAAGGCACCCAACATGGTGGAGGGTTACTTAATTTGATACCCATAACAAAGGCGGATAGTCACTGGGACACCCATTATGGAGAAGAGCCCATAACTGGGATTACATTCAGAGAGGGAGGCTATTCACTGGGGAAACCATTATGGTGGAGAGTCAATCACTGGGACTTAAATCACAGAGAAGGCCCAATCACTGGAGTAACCATAATGCAGGATGGCCAGTCAATAGGGGCTCATTATGAAGGATGCCCAGCCACTGAACACCAATCAGAAAGGAGGATCTGTCACTGGTGCACTCATCACAGAAGAGGACTAGGTACTGATGTAGTCATCACAGAGGAGGGTCCTTCACTGGGGCACCCATTAATGAGAATGACCTGTCACTGCTCCACCCATCACTGAAGAAGGCTAATTACAGCAACACTCATCTCAAAGGAAGACTTGTCATTGGTGCACCCATTATAGAGGAGGCCTATTTACTGGGACACCCATCACAGAGATGGACTAATCACAAGGGCACTCATGTAGGACAGTCAGTCACTGAGTCACATATAACTAAAGAGTCATAGACACTGTGTCACCTATAGTGGAGGATTGCTAGTCTCTAAGAGACCCATTGTATAGAAAACCCAGTCACTGGGGTAGCGATCTCAGAGGAAAGCTAGTCACTGGGTCACCAATGACAGAGGAGAATGTTACAGGGACATTTTGCACAGAACAAGGCCAGTTACTGTGGCGCACCTCACAGTGGATGGCCAGTCACTTTGGAACCTACAAAGAGAAGGTGTAGTCACTGAGAACTCAAGACAGATGAGGGTTAGTCTCTAAGGAATATATTATGGTTGAGGGATAATCACTGAAACACCCGTCATAGAGGAGGCACAGTCACTGTGGCACCCAATACAGTGAAAAGCCAGTCACAGTGGCACCCACCTCAGAGGAGGATCAGTCACTGAGGAACCCGTTAGACTAAACCCGACTACTGGGACACCCATCACAGAGTAAGACTAGTCACTTGGGCACTGATTAAAAAGGAGACCCAGTCACATAGGCACCTTTCCCAAAAGAGGGAAGATCATTGAGGCACCCATCACAGAGAAGGCTCTGTCACTAGGGCATTCATTAGAAGGAGAGCCAATAACTGGACCTCTGACTACAGAGGAGCACCAGTCACTAGGGCACCCATTACAGAGTAGGCCCAGTCACTGAGAAACACCTCATAGTGAGTAAGCCTATTCACTGGGACACTCATCATATTGGATGGCCAGACTCTGGAGCACCCATCCCAAAGGAGGGTAGTCACTGAGTTACTCATCACAGATGAGTTCCAGTCACTGAGGCACCAATTACAGAGGAGATTCAGTCACTGGGGCACTGATCACAGAGGAGGGTAAATCAGTGAATCTAAACACAGAGAAAGGACAGTCACTGAGGCATCCAACAAAGAGGATGCCCAGTCACTGGGACAGCCATCACAGA
>NW_007231789.1:33735-50536 GCF_000164805.1 Carlito syrichta | reverse complement strand
GCAACTTGGCGAGACCTCGTCTCTACAATAAATAAAAAATTAGCCAGGTGTGGTAGTGCACGCCTGTAGTTCTGGCTACTCGGAAGACTGAGGCAGAAGGATTGCTGGAGCCCAGCAGGTCGACCCTATGGTGGCTGTGAGCCACTGTACTCCAGCTTGGGCGAAGGAGTGAGACTCCGACACACACAAAAAAAGAGGCAGGAGGATCACCAGAGGCCAGGAATTCCAAACTAACCTGGGCAACATAGCGAGACCCCCATCTCTACAAAATATTTAAAAATTAGGTGGGCGAGGTAGCACACACCTGTAGTCCCAGCTATTCAGGAGCCTGAGGTGGAAGGATCACTTGAGCCCAGGAGTGGAGGCTGCAATAAACTACGATTGCACGCTGCACTCCAGCCTGGACGACAGAGCAAGACTCTCTCTTAAAAAAAGTAGGATCATGGGTTCCACACAGAGATTTTAAGAAAACATTCTAATGAACCTATGAGAACCGAGGAAACCAGCCAGCCCTTTCACCCTCGCAGACTGAGGTGTCCCTTGGCTTCCTCATGTCGTGATCCTCAAAGAGCAGCCATCTCACCTGGCCCCTTGACAGCCCCTAAGGCTTGTTGCCTACAGGATTACTGAATGGGCTCAGCAGGGTGGGGACAGACTCTGAGGTCAGGGAGCGGGATCAACGCCCACAGAAGCCAAGGGACGGAGGCAGGATTGGACGGAGGGAGACCTCGCGCTTCGATGCAGACCCCACAGAGGCCTTGGTCAACGCAGCTCTGGAGTTGTCCTCGGTTGGCCTGAGAGCACTGGGCTTTAATACCCTCACACAGGCCGGTCGTTGGCGGTAGGTGCCACTAGGAAAGGGATGAGGTAACCCTGGCCCATCTGCCTGCCCTAGCTGCTCTTAAGTTCATCATCCCTGAAAGGGAACTTGTTGGGGAGGGGGGACCACAGGCCTCTGCTTCCCATAGTGTGTGGAGAAGCTCTTCCAGAATTCCACTGAGGCACGCTTCCAAGAGGAAGTTCTGTGTCACTGTAGCTAGTCTTGGAACTGCAGCTGATGTCGTCTGTCTATTCCAGATCCTCCACCCTCAGAGAGCACCGCTGGTGGTCTTGGGGGCTCACCTGTTGGCATGACCCAGACCCTTATCCCCAGGGGGTCGGAGCCTCAGGTCCTCAAGCCCCTCACAGTTCAAGGTTGCTGCACTTGTCTGTTTGCCGCCAAAATTGGGCAAAGGTAGCTGGGTGCAATTACTCACACCTGTAATCCCAGCACTTGGGAAGGTGGAGGTGGGAGAATCGTGTGAGCCCAGGAGTTCGAGACCAGCCTGGGGTGACAGCAAAACCCTGTGTCTACAAAAAATCAAAAGAATTTAGCAGCTACTTGGGAGACTGAGGTAGCCTCCTAGGCCCAGGAGGTCAAGGCTGCTGTGAGCTAGGACCACATCACTGCACTCTACCCTGGATGATTTAGCAAGACACTGTTTCTAAAAAGTTAAATTTAAAAAATGAGCCAAAGTAGAATCCAGAGATGCCCACCCGGGTGGCCTGAGTGCAGACAGGTTCCTTCCAGGCCCTGCCAGGTGACAGCAGCCCCCCCCCCCCCGCTTCCCAAAGTGCTGGGACTACAGGCACAAGCACCGTGCGTGCCCTTTCCCTTCCGCTCGTGTGCTGCTCGAAACCGTGTGTCAGCGGTGTGGACCTCCAGCCATGGTATCTCTTGCAAACATGAACCCTACGACCTTCCCACTTGTAATTTAGAATCGCATGTAAATACCTGGCAGTTTCCTGGGCACATGAAGCGGAGTCGAGACCCTGCTGCCTAGCCATGCCCACCCCCCTACCCTCGGGTGAGCGGCCAGGGTGGCCTCTGCCGCCAGGAGCCTTTGTCCCGCCGGCAGACATGCGGGGCCCGTTTAGAAAAAGCCAGACCTTGCCACCGAGCGGGAGTCACAGACCCACAGACCACACCTTGTCTTTCCGTTGTTGGCAGTGTCAAAAGAATTTATTTCAAATCTGCTTAAGACTGTGGTAAAACTCAGGTTTTCCAATAGGTGATACAGGAAGGTCAACCAACCCCTAGAGACCAGAAGACACAGTGTTTGCAATTCAAAAAATCCAAACGCTTGTGGATACCAATACAAAAATTAGAAAAAAGTCGTGTTCCGTACCGCTCCCCCACCCCCCGCGTATCCCGTGGAACGTGTGCAGCAACAGGACCAAGAGCTGACACCAGATGCCAACAACTAGTGATGGAGCGTGGGGCGGAGAGGGAAGGGTTACGGGAAAGAAATGGTGGTTCTGTCAACAGCCAAAACAAGGACACAAAGCTTTTTGTTTCTCATTAAATCCCTTTGCCAACACTAAACAAACACCTCTCATGCTTAATACAACAGCTTAGTGCGAAGGCAGCAATTCTACATCATGCATTTTCTACTTTGCCAGCCCCAAACTTGCTCTCGGCACCGAGAAGTCTGGGGCTCTGGACGTCCAGTCTTGGGGTGGGAGGAGGCGGGAAGGCCTTCCCAGGCTGGGTCTCCGTCAGTACGCACCAGACGCCGTCCTGCCTCCACAGTTCCAGGTGGCCACCTCCCAACCCGAAGCCCGGTGCTGGCCTCTCTTCAGAGACCTTCCCGAGGGCCCAGACTGGTCCCCGAGCTCTGGCCTTCCTCCAGGACTAGGTCAGGCAGCTGCGCCCGCAGCGTTCTCGCTCCTGTAGAGGAGACTGCCCGGAGGCCTCAGCTCCCAGCTCTCACTGATGCCAACGCTATTCCTCAACGAAGCCAGGACTCCCCTCACCGTGACAGCATGTCCGTGAAGGCCCAGCAGTCATCCGTCGTCTGAAAGCAGAGTGCCAACCAGTGGCTCCACGCAGCTTTCTGCTCTGCTTATATCTCATCACACTCCTGTGTCCTGGCTTCTGAAGCCACTGCCACGGCAGAGACCTCTGGAATCAAGGAGACAAGCTATGGCCTGAGGGACCCCTTAAACATCAGAACTTAGGTAAGCGAGGAGGCAGAAAGCCAGGTTGTCGCCTTTCCTTGTTTCATGGGGGCTTCTGCACACAGACGCCTTTAGGATGGACAATGAGACAGCTGATACGTGGCCTATTCGCAGCACTTGAGCGGAGAGCACTGTTAACACAGGCCTTACCGGGAATGACAACATCGAGGGTATTATTGTCTACATCACACGGAGCCTGTCTTAAATGTTCCTTTTGCCCCCTTCAGGGTGGCTCCTTGCCCTGATCACAAGGAGGATTGGACGGAAGACGCTGTGGTTAGAACATGTGTTCAGTCACCACACAGTTTGATTCACTGAAGGTGAGCCACTGGCCTAGATGCAAGAGATGAAAGACTGCACATTTTTCTTTAACACGTGTTGTTTTGTAATCCTCACAATACATCAGAGGAGGTAGGTTAGTATGGGTCCCATGTTCAGACGGGGATACTGAGGCACAGAAAGATTAAGAAATTTGCCCACCACCCGAACCATGAATCAACATCACGGCCAGCTTAGAAAAGAGAAGTGAGGGCTGAACTCAGTGTTTGATCAACACGTCCTACCCTAAACCTACCCTTATATTTTTACAGCCCATATACGGTCAAAGCTGCCAGGATCCTTTTATCTTCAAGGAGGAACTGTCAAGGCATGCAGTCAGTGAACACAGCTACTGGCTCCCTTGCAAAAGTAAAGTCCTAAAATTTTCCCAGGATCAGCAAATATCTGCTAACAATATTTGATTAGATTTTTTAAACTGGTCGAAGGCCACAAACCCACTAAGAAGCCCCTGATGCTTCCTGTAAAACGTGGCCAAGAAAAACCAAGCTAGTCAGTCTTGCTTTCTAGGAGTTGGGTGGAGTTGGGGGGTGTTTGGGGAGTCAAATTGTGAACCTGACAGGTTGGCTTCTGTTGGTGGTGGCTCACCCTGTCTTGCCTTACCTGTCCCACTGAAGACCTTTGGGAAAGCCTGGCAGCTCTGTGACGTAGGCTTTATATGACACAGTGACGTGGCAGCCCACAGGCGCTTGGCAGATCCACGCATGACAGACCACCCGCAGAACCCAGTGGTCCTCAACTGGGGGTAGCTCCAAGGGACTCTTGGCCACCTCTATCGATACTTTTGAGTGTCACCACTAACTGGCAGCCAAAGGGTAGAGACCAGAGATGCTGCTAAATGTCCTACGGTTTACAGGCCCCACCCCAAAGTGTCAGTAGAAGTTGAAAAACCCCCCTCACTGCCTCACAGCCAGCAGGGGCCACTGGACTGGCAGCAGCCTCATTGATGGGCAGTCCACCTGCTCGCTGGTATGAAAACGTGCCTTCACAGTGGGACCAAGCCTTTCCCTTGGGATGACAATTAGGGCTTAAAGGCAAGTATCCTTGCAAGAAGTACACACAGATCCTGCATTCTGATCCTTTCCTGAGGGTGCTCTGGCAGGACAGAGGGCAGGGGCACCGAGAGGGAGAGAAAGGGCTCAGAAAAGTGGCTTGCCGCCATCTCTCTTGGCGAGCTCCACAGTGTTGCCCAGGCTCCATGGAGAAAGCACGGCCCTCCCCAGCCTTGTGGACCATGTGGCACCTGAGGGCACAGCCACAACTACAAAGTCCACACAGGGCTGAAATGCAGCCTCGGACGATGCAGTTTTCGTTTTTAGGTCAGTTACTTTGTGGGTCATATGAATCGTCATTTTCCCCAAGAGGACAGAGAGGGGAAAAGCAGGCCTTAGGGAACCACGTCACAATGCTTTGAATTAGGAGCTGGGATGCAATGCAGTGAGCTGCTTGTGGGCATTTCTCAAAGAGATTACTTTTAAAAGGAAAGGGAGTACACTTTGACCAAACCTGCTCACTAGCAAGGAGCAAAACTGCAGAGCTATATCACAGAGGCATTATTTACAATGCCGTGGAACTTGACGTCAGACTACTTTGAATTCTTTTCTCACTGGAACTACCTGACAGATTTACACACCAAGTTATTCCTCAGCCAGCCCGACAAAAGCATCATCTTGAGATCATTTTTACGTACAAATATGCTACCATGGTGTAGCGCGATAGGGAATTCGGTGGCAGATGAGAATCCCATGACCCGCCTGTCGTGCCTACTCCAAATCCCAGGACCCTCCCGGCCATGGAGTCGACAGTTCCTTCTTCCTTATCTGCACCCTCAAGAACACGAGTGTGTGGCACGGACCTGCCCTTGTCTCTGAAGGGCATTCTTGTCCCTGAAAGGTGTTTTGTGCTGAAGACAAGAGAGGTGTCTGGGAAGGACAGCTCGGGGCTGTACCCAGCATTGGCTGTACTGCTTCAGGGCTCTTGGAGGACTCAGAAGAGGGGGAGCCTCCCAAGCCCCCGAGCTCACTGCTGCAAGGGAGCGGGGAGTCCTGGTTGCCCCTCTCAAAACTTCAGGGAATTTTCTTCTTGAACAAGAGCTCCTGTGGAGTTGCAGGCCTTTTCCGCGTCTTGCCTGACCTTGGTGCCAGCCTCTCTGAGGGTGCTAGCGAGGCCACGGTGGCGCCAAACAGCTCGTGCTCCAAAGATGGGCAATTCCTCCGCAGCGGCGGTCACCAGGATGATTGAGGGCTCCTGGTCTTTCTCCGGGGGCCTGCTGGGAGAAGTTGCTCCCACCAGGCATCCTGTCTAGCCAGCCTTACTGCCCACTCCCTCTCTGGGGTGGGGTGCTGGTTGCTCTTTTCCAAGAGAGGGAGATCTTTCCCAAAGCTGATGGCGCCTGGACTTGCCGGCCCGCCCACGACTTCCTTGGCTCCAGGACAGTGGCTTCTCCTCTGTGTCCTCAGTCTTTAGGGATCGTCGCCACACCCTGAGCAGAGGCAACCTGGAGCTACGGCTAAGTACAAAGCTGCAAGAAGGTGTGAGCAGAGAGAGGTGTGGGCCCAGGCCTGGTGTGTGGCCTCCAGGGATTCTGGACGGGGACCTGGGGCAGGAGAAGGGCCACACACCACCAGGTGGGATGACAAGGCAGAGGCCACGAAGCAGGTGGCTCCAGGGCCCCAGAGGCCACAACGCAGCACCAAGCAGCTCCTAGGGACCGGGCAGCTAGACTTGCCAGCCACACGGCAGAGACAGTGGAGCGGGCAGCCTTGTGGGCCACGAGCGTGAGCTTTGAGGTAGGATCGTTGGATCTGTGGAACAGAGGGGAGGGTCTGTCCACCCCAGCAGGGGTCACTCAGGAGGAGGTGGGCATCGGAAGCACAGTTGGTGCCGGTGTGTACGGGTGAGTTTTAGAAAAGTCCTGTCCAGTGTGCAGACAAGCCACTCCTCAACCTCATGAATAAAATGCCTGACAAAATCTGTTCCTTTAAAAGTGAGAGAGAGGTTGCTGCCAGGGAGAGCTGGAGGTGACCAGGAAGACGACAGAGGGAGGAGAGGAAGGGCTCCCTGGGGACAGGGCCAAGGCAAGCTCTGGGCTCTGGGACCAGGAGCGAACGCTCTCCGAGAGAGGGGACAACTCAGAGTAGGGCTCCAGGGAGAAGGCTGGGCTTCCAGGAAGGAGGGGAGGACTCGAACCCAGAGCTCAGCACAGCCAGGTTCACAGCAGAGAGCCAGGAGACAAGGGACGTAGCACCGTCCTCCTATTTTCTGCTTCTCTGGAGGTCTTACCGACCCCAGCACGGCAGAGCCATCCCTGCCTGCCAGCTGGGCCACTCTTTGCGTTTGTGATGCTTTCACGATAACCGCAGGTGAGTCTCAAAGCAAAGGGTGGACGGACGAGAAGAGGCTCCCCTGGTCCGACATCTTACATGCTCAGGGGTCTGAGAGCAGCACAGCTCGGAGGAGCGGCTCAGATGCATTCTCAGTTAACTTCTTGGGGAGTCCTTTCCAGAAAGGAGCCACTGATGAAGACTTGTCACATAGGCATTAAAGTTCCCGTGTTTTCATTTGTGTTTAAGGACTAAGAACTGAGTGAACAATTTTTAGCAGACTGGCGTGTGCGTGCGTGTGTGTGTGTGAGTGAGAAAGAGACAGACAGACAGAGACAGAGGGAAGGAGGGAGAGAGGAAGAGCTAGAACAAAGGAGGAGGAAGAGAGAGAAGGAAGGAGGGAGAGAAAAAGTGAGAAAAAGGAGGAGGAAGGGAAGGAGAGAGAGAGAAGGGAGAAGGAGGAAGAGAGAAAGAGAAAGGGAAGAGGGGAGAGGGGGAGAGAGAGAGAGAGAGAGAACATAATCAGTTGATTCATCAAGGACCTAAGGAAGCCTTTTCAAAGGTTCTCAACTGCTCAGTGAGAGAACCAAAATTCAAGCATTAATGATGAGCGCCCCTTTCTATCCATCCCGAAGGAAGTCTGCAAGTGGCAGGACATGCAAGACTCCAGGACTAAGACGCGAAAGGATAACTCCAGCAAAGGTGCGACCCTGCAAAGGTGCGCTGAGAAGGACCCATGTCCCATAGAGGGCTGGCACGGGCGTGGCACCACTTCCTGCTCCCTGACTTCCATGCCCAGGAGGCCAGGCTCAAAGTCTGCCTTCCTCTCTCCCTCCACAAAATGGACAAGCTTTGAAAACAGATGGCAGGAAACACAAACATAAACCTGCATGCTTTCTCACTCCCTTGAGAAAGGTCCCTCTTGGCGAGCTTTTGCAACATCTAGGTGGAAGACGACACACACACACTCGTGTTGACCGCTGACGCGGCAGGGACAGGTGTGGCTTGCGGACCCATTCCTCGTCTCCCAAAGAAAACGTGTCTATACAACATTCCATGGCAGCAGGGTGCACCCTGGCCTTGCTTGGCCTGCCCTTGTAGATCATTTGAGCTTGGTGGGGACACAGCCTGTGGCCTGTGAGCGCCCGGTCACAGGCACGGTGGAGAGCTGGAGCGGAGCTAGTTTCCTGACAGCTTTGGCCGCCCCAGGTTAGTCGGCACTTCCAATCCTGTGTGCAGCGTGACCTGGAAAAAAAGAGTGGGGAGCTGAGGGGGGAGGACGTGGCCACGTGGACCCTGGGTGCCGCCAGCCTGGCAGCCACACGCCGCGCCCCCTGCCTGCTTCGGGCCACCCCAGGCCACAGCCCAGGGCAGTTCTCTAATGCGGAGGGTGGGCTGCATCACCTCACTGGTCTCCCCGAGGAAGGGTCATGCTGGCCTGTGCTCCTTCCCTCACAAGAAGAGCCATGCAGCTGACCTGGTTCTCCTTTTTCCAGAACTTCCAGATCCCAGTCAGAGCGGATGCCCTGTGGCACAGGTGCACCGGGTCTCACGGTCGTGGATCTGTGTCTCCTTTCTCCTCCCCCTCCCTTCCCATCAGTCCTGGTCTATCAACCTCGTGGAGTCACAGCCCATCTTTCAGGCTGCCTCGAATTCCTTTTGCGAATGAGCGGAGACACACATCCATCCACACACGATCGGTGTAGACTTATCAATGTTCAGGGCCCATGGGCGCCACAAAGCAGGAGCCTGGCTCCCTGCCCAGGGGAAGAGGACCCTGCAGGAGACAGAGGATGCTGACGTCACGTCTCTCTCTCCCTCACACCCGCTTGGGCTCTCGTTTGTCTGTGTCCGTTTCAGGCCTCCTGAGGACTGGGCCTTCCCTCGAGATAGGCCTCTCTAGAAGCCGCTGCCTTAGGTCCCCTGCTGGATCAGCGTGAACTAGTCAGAGAGGACCATCTCCAGGCAACGCCTGGGGCAGCCGGCAGGTGAGAGCCACGAGGGTGGGCTCTGTGGTCAGCTTCATTGTAGCTCAACCACCGTCACACAGGGGGACCAGTCGGAGCAGCTCCGGCCTGGCAAAGCGCGTGGTACCTGCACATTGCGGTTGAGGCTGAGGGCTGGCATGAAGACCCCGTCCACGTGACTGAAGGCCGTGGGGCCCTGCTGCTGCCCGTTGATGAAGAAGGTCAGGGTGTGCTTGTTCAGGTCCAGCAGGATGCCGACGGTGGCGCCCTTGCACACGCCGCCTTCCGTCCTGGGAAGACAAGCCCCGGGAAGGCCTATCACCACACCTAGTCTGGGATGCAGGTGATGACTCAGGAGTTACTTGAAGGGTGCCGGGAACACGCTCACCTAAAAACATGCCCCTGAGGTGGCGGTGGGGTGCCATCCTCCTGGGTTACGAGCCTTCTCTTCAAGTGGACACACCCCGTTGTCAGGCCATGCATGAAAACCCTACTCTAGAGGAACCCGGCTGTTCAACCCTGTCTTTCTGACAGAATCTGGGATCTACACATCAGGAAGTGAGGGTTTTGACGAGTGGGTCCCATGTGAAACCACGGGGCACACGGTGTGGGGAAGGAAGGTGCTTTTATCAACCAAGGAAAGCAATGAACCTGGGGTCCTTTTCTGTTTTAGCCAAATAAGGACGCTGAACTCCACGAAGAGGCAGACACCCAGGCCTTCAGGAGATTCTGAAACGCCTCCCCCTTGCTTCGGCTCGTCTTCCCAGAGACATCCTCGTGTCCCTTGGAAAGCATCACCTGACAAGGAGGGGCACAGAACCTGGAGTCCGGTCCTCTGTCGGAGCCCCCATCCCACCGGGGACCCACAGTGGCGCCCGGAGAATGTACATTGTGGATCTCTGCCCGTGTTGGCCGCACTGCACGTCACGGGTGGGGAGAATTCAAGATCCCTGGGTTGGGGAGGGACACTGGGCTGGCCTCGCCGGGTCCCCAGATCCCACAGGGACTTTCCTTTCCTCCACTGAGAGCTGTGGTCTTAGCCTCGACCTTGGCTGCGGGGCTTTGCTAAGAAAACCGTGTTGTCCTTCCTGATAAGGAACGAGCTGATCAGCAGGAGACGCTCATAGGAAGAAGGGGAGTGGTGGGAGGGGTTCGTGGCAGGAAGTCCTGTGGAGGACTTGGCGGGCCGACCAGAAGGCGTCGCAAGAGGGTAAGGCTCCCCTGAGTGCCGGGCAAGATGGCGGGTGGGAAACGGAAACTAGACGGGGCAGTTGGTGCCATTTGAATACTGACCACGGGTGGCGGTGGCGACCGGTTTTGGCAAGGGAATATGAGATCCACCAAAGCAAAGCCTGGGGTCAAGTCAGCGCGGGGGGCCCAGCCACCCACCCCCTGCACCGCCTCCAAGACAGCGCTCACCCTCACCTGCTCCACACCTGGGGCCTGGGGAGTGTGCGCAAAAGGAGCAGTGCCTCCGCCCACCTCCTGGCCCCACTTTCCCTCTGCCCCTCCCACGGAGGGCCAGGGGCTGGCGAGGGCAGGAGAGGCCCTCGAGGCCCTAGACAGGCCGCTCAGGAGGGGTCGTGGCATCGCCAGGAGGGCTGAGGGGTCTGCACCACAGAGAGCAGGGGCTGGGATTCTAAGTGCAATCCTGACAGCACCCCTAACCGGCAGGGTGATTCGGGCGGTGGCCTGGCCTTTCTAAGCCCGTCTCATAATCTGTGAAATGGATATAATCAGAGTGCTTTTGTGAGGATTACACTCGACATCAGCTGCTTCCTACAGTGTCGGCACAAAGTAAGCACTCAATAAGCGCTCATCGATACAACCCGTCAGGGCATCCAGGTGCCGCTGTGGCTTAAGCCAGCAGAGATGGAGCTGGTGGGCCTGGACTGGGCCCCTCCAGGGTGCCAGGGCAGGGGGACGGAGCTGCCTGCCTCGCCCTCAGGCCTGTGGAGAGAAGGAACACTGCCAGCAAAAAGGCAGGTAGGCAGAGTCTTGAAGGCCCTCGAGAAAATCCCGGGCCAGATCAGAGCGGCCTCCCTGAGAAGGGGTCCTCCACGGCAGGGACGACGCCTGGAGGCTGTTTGTAGGAGTTGCAAAAAGACCCAGAGCACCAAGAGCCTCCAGGGCTGACTTGGCTGGAGCTGGGGCCCAGTGAGGCTGGCTCTGGAGGGCTCCCCTCCTGACGGGGGGACTGCCCTGCAGCAGACCGGGAAGGAGGCCCCACTGAGAAGGCAGCCCGGAGCTGCAACTCGCAACTCTCCGTTTCTGGATTCCTTGGCCAGTGCTGGTCTTGGAGGCTTTCCACCCCCCATGCCTGTGCCCCAACACAGAACCCCTGAGGGGTGGGGGAGAAAGAGTACTGACCCGAGGTGGAACTCGGGGGCACTGCCTTCTCTGTCTGAGGAGAGAGACCAAGGCACCATCAGTCCCCAGAGAAGCCCAGGCCTCGGGGGCATCTTTCCCGGGAAGCCCCAAGGGGCCCCTCCCCCTCTGCCCTCCGGCCCTTGGGGGGCCCCAGTCGTGACGAAGGCCTGTCCTCCCTAGGACCAGAGTCCCCTGTGTCCACCCTGGTAACACTGCTCCCAGAGCCAGCCTCAGGGCAAAGCTGCAGCCATGGGTGCTCTTGGTAGACTCACTACCAGGGGACACCCAGCCATGCCCTCTTTTTCTACCCCTTGAGGGCCCTGTCTAGGCTCAGGCCCATGGGAGACTAGGGCAGTGGCAGGGCCACACCAGGCAAACTCCCGGCAACGACCTGGTCATAACTGGGAGGACGCCAGCCCCAGCGGTGCCTGTGAACGCCCTGCAGCCACTCGAGCTTGTGTTCACAGCTGTAAAGGAAAGTGGAGCCGAACCAGAACGAACCAGGAGCTCCGCATCCTGGCAGAACCCTGGCCAGGCGGCTCACTGAGTCATGGGAGACATCTCTGGGCCGGTGCTGCTCTGGTCACCGCTGCACACTCTCATTTGGGCTGTAGGCAAACGGCCCCTTCTACCCGGTCAGAGTCGAAGCCTCCGGGAAGCTGGAGACCAGGCTGGCCGAGGCCCCCTTCCCCACTCCCGAGCCCGGCCTTGGGGACAGCAAGAGGGACGCTGGCCCACGGGGCCCTCGTTCCCACGCTGCGTCCATGCGGGCGGGTGGGGGCGCACCTGCTGGTGTGGGAGTTGCAGTGCATGAACCAGCTGCGGCTGTTGTCCACGTACATGGCCCAAGCCTTGTCGTCCTTGCCCAGCATCATGTCCTTGGCCACGCTGGCCCTGGCCACCCCGAAGGCGGGGTCCGGGTGGTTGTCGTAGCGGTCCACGTGCAGCTCCCAGTAGTGGGCGCCCTTGGAGAATGCGGCTGTGCCCAGCACCACCCTGTCGTCGTAGCTGCTGCAGGTGGCCGTCTGGTTGTCGTTGGACAGAATGATGTCCCGGTGCCCAGAGTTGGGGTCAAACGTGAACCAGGCCACTGAAAAGGAAGGAGGCGGAGGAGGAGGCTCAGGCGAAGGAATTCGCCCGTCGTCTCCAGTGGGCTCCCAGACACGGGCTCACTCGCTTCTGCAGAATGTTGGCACCCAGCCCCGGGGGGGGTCTTTCCCGTACGATTACTATGCACGCACACACACATGCAATATGCACACGCGCACACCCACACACGAGCACACGCACACGCCCTGCATCGTTCATCCGAGTCTCCAGTCCCACGAACCCGGCCTCGCCAAGGAGCCCAGACACTCAGGCCTCAGAGCCCCAAGTCCAGATGCAACGTCCTTCCCGAGAGACACTGCTACGAGTTCAGAGGGCCACGGACGTCCACGGCCCACCTTGTGGACAGGAGAGTGGACATGCAGAGAGGCGAAGTGTTGCGGCCAGGGTCACGAAGCCCATCGGGTGGCCGCCTCTTCAGCTCCTCAAGCACCCCAGGTGGTGGGACTCGAGGCCCTTACTCGAAGGTGATGACCAAGATGCCCACGGCAGGGGCCGCCCACCTCCAGGCTGGAGGGTGCTCAGGGCCGAAAGCCAGTGAGCGCGTCTCGAGGGGTGCCCGCACCCCGTCCAGGACCGATTCCCAGCTGTGCCCTTGACGCCGGCACCTGCTGCCACTCCTCCTCCTCCCCGCCCGGGAGACCATGCAGCTGTGGGAATCAGAAGACGTGTGGACTCAACGGCGACAGGCGCGGGCTTAGCATTGCCCTTGGAACCGGCGGGGGCTGGGGCCCTCCGCAGCCCAGCCTGGGTCGTGCCCAGTGCGGCAGGACTGTCTTTGGCATGTGGCTTTTATTTCCATCTTGCTGCCCACTGAGGGCTCGGGTGATCAGAGTTCCACTGAACATCAGTGGGCTGTTGTGGCCTAAAACTTGAAAGGATACAGTAGGTGTACCCATCAGGAGATGTGAGCCCTGGTGCTGGGTCTCCAAGGGGCGTGTTTCCGCTGCCAAAAAGGCTCGAGTCTGGGGGCTGCCATGTGACGTTCTTCTCTGGGACTGTCCTACTCCTTCAGAAGTGGGAGAGCTTCAGCCTCCCCGAGCTAGGCCACACTTAGTCCCCCTTCCCAGGTCTAAACAATGGGATGAAGAGATGTTTCTTTCTTCTGTGACTTTCGAAGACGGAGGTACCACAAGGAGCTGCACGTGTAGACCAGGGACAGGCATGCACCTCCTCTGTGCCTCCTCCCCTGTTTCCTCCCTCCTTCATCGTCAGCAGCTGATCGTTTCCCCCCAACCCATGGGCTTGGACCCAGAGGTCAATGTTCCTCCTTTGGGAACTTACCCATGATCCCAGCAAGGACCAACACGCAGAACACAGCTGTGTCTAGCACCCCCCCCCGAGTCATCACAGCTGCTGCGAGTGGCCGTCTGGTGGCCACAATGAAAAGACGACTCTGTCCTCCCCACTAAGAGACCCCAGGGCTCACCATCAGACGTCTGCAAGACGACAGTTTTGCTGTAAGGCCCGACGCCAGAGGAGTTGAAGGCTTTGACCCTGGCATTGTAGGTGCTGTTGAAGTGAAGGCCATCGATGGTGCACAGGGTCTCCTTGCCAACGTACACTTCCTGAAGGAGACGCAAGACTGACCATTAGGCTCCTCTAGGGTTTGGAAAATTCCACTTGGCAACTGGTTTCTGGAGCCCCACTGACATGAGAAGGGCTGGCTGTGGAGGCACAAGCTACTGCTGTCCCAGCTACTTGGGAGGCTGGGGAAGGAGGGTGCTTTGAGCCCAGGATTTCAAGGCCAGCCTGGGCAGCACTGTAAGACCCCTGTCTTTAAAATTTTTTTCATAAAAAATTTCTAAAGTGCTATCACTCCAGTGCTAATTACCGAATAAAATAAATCACAATCTGTTGTGTCTGGATCATAGATCATGTCCACACTTGGCACAAACACCTGACTGTTGGCTGTTGGGTCCCTCTGCCTGTGAGGTGATGAGGTGTGCGGTCCCAGTGAGGCAGGAACTAAAGGTCTGCAGCCAGCTAGGAGGCTGCCCGAGATATCCTGCCTCTGCCGAGGGTAACCTTGTCAGACAAGACTCACAACCCTACAGGTCATCAACGTCTCCGCCTCCTCCCACCTCGGAGGTTGGCATCCTCCAATCCATGGGCCCTTCCAGAGCTGCTATATTCCTGGTCTCCCCAGAGCCGTTTCTATACTGGACCTCCGAGATGCTGTTCTGGGCATGGACTTTGCTTCCCATTCGCCTCAAAGTCACTCTTGTCCTGTTACCCTTCCCGTTTCAAAAAAACGGGTTCTCCTCTCGGTTTCTGGTGGAGGAGCTCTGTCCACGCTGAGCTCGAAATGCATGGCTGCTTGTTTCTTCAGTCATTATGTTCAGCTTAAGTCAGGCTGAACATCTTTCCTGCCAGCTTGTTTAGGGGCTGGGTCTCCCCTTGTCATTCAGTGTCATCAGTCATAATAGATAGATATGTGACTAACGACAGGCATTGTGTGAGGTGCCTTAGTCTTCACACAGCCCTGGGACATCGTGATTATCCTCCGCATATGTTGCATAAGGAGACTTGGAGAGGGTAGGGAGCTTGCCTAAGAGCACAACGAATCCACTTAGGAGCCACGGCTCCCGTCCAGGTCTGTCTGCATCGGAAGCCCACGCTTTCCCCCCGATTAGACCCTGTTGCTTATAAACCCCAGCCCTCGGGTCTAGCTTTTGTTAGGGGCCATGTCGCAAAGAGGTGGGACCCTCTTTGAGCTCTGTAGCTGCTTCTCTAATATCCCTAAACAGCCTTTCTTCACATTTCAAAAAATGGGTTCTCCACTTGGTTTCTGGTGGAGGAGTTCTTGCTGTTTTTTGTGCATTTACAAGACAGGACAGCCCTCCAGCCTGGGCATCAGAGTGAGGCTCCAGCTCAAAAACAAGAGCAAGACAGGAGTGTCTGGGGTTGCCTCCAGTCAACAATCTGCCGTTCCCAACTCAAGCTGTCTCATCTCATTGTTCTGTGTGGCCGACAGTCACCTGGGACTCAGTAGTTCGCAAGGAGTGCAGCAGTTACTTCCCCAACTCCTACATTATTGTATATTCCTCTTTTTGGAGTGGGAGTCTCACTCTGTTGCCCAGGTTGGAGTACGGTGGCATGCCCACGGCCACCGCAGCCTCGACCTGCTGGGCTCAGGCGATCTTTCCGCCTCAGCCTTCCGAGTAACTGGAACCACAGGTGCGTGCCACCACACCTGGCTAATTTTTTGATTTATTGTAGAGATGAGGTCTCGCCAAGTTGCCCAGGCGGGTCACGAACCTCTGGACTCAGGCAATCCTCTAGCCTCCATCTCCCGAAGTGCTGGGATGACAGGCGTGAGCCACTGCGCCCAGCTACGTTCTTGTATTTTCCAAACAAAAAATAAAATGACGGGCACATAAATCCCTTGGAGAGACACTCCAAGAATGTTGACCTTGGGCACCCCCGAAGAAGAGATGCAAGAATTGCCATGATTGCAGTGGCTTGTAAGCGTGAGTCTTTACTTGGTCTTCTCAGGGCCAGAAGGGCCCAGAGTTTGTGCTCCCCGATACTCGTGTCAACCTGAATTTCACTGAGTGCAATCTCAATGTGGTGCCCTACTAGGGGTCTGGGTGGGGGTAGGGGCTGTCAGCATTTCCTAGCAGATGGGGGAGTAGAGGAGGCATTTTATGCTCATGAAATGCCTCACTTGCCCCCATGACAGTCCATCAACGGGGCATGAATATAGAATGCCACCCCAACCCAACAGCCATTTATCAAGCGTCTGCCACATTCCCCGTGCTTTCCGGGTATGTGCGGGCCAGAGAGGGTTTCCTTCCTTCCAGAAACATGCACCCCCTGAGACAAGACTGACACAGGTGAAACAGTTGGTGAACGAGACAGAAAAAAGGTGTGACAAAGCCGGTAAGGGACTGTGTTGCTGTGGGAGGGGCTGAGGTACACAGGTAAGGGGGTGCACACAGGTGATGCCTTCTCTGTGCTCCACCCCAGGGGCATCCCTCATCGAGGTGAGCCAGTCCCTGGGGCACGCATTATAGAGGAGACTCAGTCACCAGTACATGTATCACAGAGGAGAGCCAGTCACTGGGAAACCCATCACAGAGGAGCACAGGTCACCGTGGCACCCATCCCAGAGTCAGGCTACTCGATTTAGCATGCAGTTTGGAGGAGGGCAGTGATGTGGCTTGCAATGACCAAGGAGCCACCGTCCGTGGAGCACCTCTCAAGAAGGAGAGCTAGTCACCTCTCAAGAAGGAGGCACACGTTATGTAGGAGTCTCTGTCAGTCCGCCCAGGAAAATTGTCCCCAACAGTCTCTGTGACCGACACTCTCTGCCTGCGGGGCCCGGCCCTTGCTAGGAAGGCTCTCCTAAGAGCCTGGTCAACCAGGGCTCTTTGTCCTTGAGGCCCGCATGTCCTCGGGAGGAGACAGGGCCTCGGGCCCAGAGTCTGGGGTGGCGGGAAGCGGCCTCAGCCCGCGCAGCAGCACCCTTCCCCTCCGATAAGCAGCAAGACCTCACCCGGTACTGCCCCCCTGCGCCGTCGTCCAGCTCCAGGATGTAGCCGTCCACAGGGCTGTGCGTGAAGGGCGGCATCCTCCAGGCCAGCGTGACACTGTTGTTGCGGGTGCAGCACTTCTCCAGCTGCAGCAAGGGGCCCGGCGGCACTGCGGCAGGGAGCCCCGGGGGTGAGCGCGCCGCGCGAGCCAGAGGCCGCT
>NW_007231789.1:20735-33614 GCF_000164805.1 Carlito syrichta | reverse complement strand
CCAGCCTCCTGGAGGCACAGGTGAGGGGGCACTTCCCAACCCTAGAGGATGTTCTGTCCAGGCCCCCAGCCTCTCTCCCATGTCTCACTCCCCACGGGTTTGGACTCCTAGGCCCGCGAGGAGCACGAGGAGAATTCCAGCAGCGTCCAAGTGCCCATGCTGCCCAGGCACAGCACCAGCCGAGAGGGATGCTCTCTGTGGGCCGGGATCGCAGCGAGAGCTTACACTTGGCAGTTACACTTGGAGGTGGGTCGGCAGGGGGGCACCGTTATACCCTTGGCAGGAAGCATTTCCTTTTTTTACTTTTATTTACTTATTTTTTGAGTCGGAGTCTCACTGTCGCCCAGACTGGAGTGCAGTGGCAGCCTCGACCTGCTGGGCTCCGGCGATCCTTCCACCTCAGCCTTCCGAGTAGCCGGAATTACAGGCGCGCGCTACCACGCCTGGCTCATGTTTTGATTTATTGTAGAGATGAGGTCTCGCCAAGTTGCCTGGGTGGATCTCGACCCCGCGGGCTCAGGTCATCCACTCACCTCGGCCTCCCAAAGTGCTGGGATGACAGGCTGAGCCACCGAGCCCGGCCTATTTTTATTTTTTTGAGGCAGGATCTCACTCTTTTGCCCAGACTGGAGTGCAGTGGCACAATCCCGACTCACTGCAGCCTCGACCTCCTGGACTCAAGTGATCCTTCCATCTCAGTCTCCCGAGTGGCTGGGACTACGGGCGCATGCCACCATGCCTGACTAATTTTTTTTTTTTACTATTTGTAGAGATGAGGTTTCACGCTGTTGCCCAGGCTAGTCTCAAATTCTTGGGCTCAAGCCATCCTCCTGCCTCAGACTCCCAAAGTGCTGGAATAATCAGTGTGAGTCACTGGGACCGGCAAGGAAAGTTATCCTACAGTACTGGACAGTCCACCCAGAGAATTAAGGATCAAATCAGTTGTATGATAAGTTCTACTAAGGTGAGAGGGGGAGAATTTAAAAAATTTTCTAGCTCAATTCTGGCTCAAGAAATTTTAGAAATATAGTCCACTCTGACCTTTTATTTTTATTTTTATTATTTTTTTGAGTAAAGTCCCACTCTGTCGCCCAGGCTGGAGTGCAGTGGCACGCTCACAGCCACCGCAGCCTCGACCTGCTGGGCTCAGGAGATCCTTCTCCTTCATCCTTACAAGTAGCTGGAGTTACAGGCAGGCGACACCACGCTCAGCTGGTTTCTTTGATTTACTGTAGAGATGAGGTCTCGCTAAATTGCCCAGGCTGGTCTCAAACCCGTGGGCTCAGGCAATCCTCTTGCTTCTACCTCCCAAAGTACTGGGATTACAGGTGTGAGCCACCATGCCTGGCTGACCTTTCATTTTCAAAGGGAAAATCGCAACACTGGTTTCATAAAAACTACGTAATTCAATTCCAAGAATTAGGGCATTCTTCCAGCTTTTAACCTTCGGTTCAGCGGGGTGAGTTACAGATGCAGTCTGACTCCCAGATCTCAGTGAACAAGGCTTTGCGTGTCCTCTTCATCCCCTGGGCTCTGCCGTTCTCCTCCCGGCTTCCTTTCTGAACCCTCTCTGAACCGTTTAGTCAGGAGAAGCATCTGGAGTGACCCCTGCCGTCTTCCTCTCCACTCCCTTTTTCCGGGGCAACCGTTCCTTCTGTCATGGCTCCCCGACTCTGCCAGGCTCCTCCTGGGTCTCACTGACGTCCGGGGTAGGTGGTCTTTCCAACCCTCACCCGCGGTGCAAGCTGTGGGAGGGCGTGTGGGAGTCTGCAAAGACGCGTGTTGTCTTTAGTTCAAACATCACCCCGAGTTCTGCAGGTAAGGACTTCCTGAGTTCGCAGCTTCTGCAGTCCACAGAAAACCAGCTAGCCTTACTTTCTCCCAGTGTGTGCCCTCAGCATTTCTGGAGAGGCAGCGTGTAGAGCAGGCCTTGGTTCTGGCCGTGACTTGCTGACTTCCTCACAGAGCAAGCTATGCAAACTTTGCTTAGCTCCAAGTCCCCCTTGGCTCTCTGAACCCACCTCCTACAATCCTCTCCTGGTTCATTCTGCGCTCACCTCTGAGCTTCTTGCTCTTCTTGAAACACAGAAAACTTACTCCTGCCTCAGGGCCCTTGTATTGGCCATCCCTCTGCTGCCTTCACACTTCTCTGCTAGATGGCTTCTCCCCCATCCTCTTCCTCCTCCTCCTCACCTCAAAATACACCCCTATCAGCCGGGTTCGGTGGCTCAGCCTGTCATCCCGTGCCTTTGGGAGGCTGAGGTGAGTGGATGGCCTGAGCCCGCGGGTTCAAGACCCGCCTGGGCAGCGAGACCTCATCTCTACAATAAATCAAAAAATGAGCCGGGCGTGGTAGTGCGCGCCTGTAATTCCGGCTCCTCGGAAGGCTGAGGCGGAAGGATCGCCGGAGCCCAGCGGGTCGAGGCTGCGGTGGCCGGGAGCGTCCACTGCGCTCCAGTCTGGGCAACAGAGTGAGACTCCGACTAAAAAAAAAAAAAAAAATACACCCCTATAACCTGAGCACCTGAAATGGAGCCTGGCACGTGGTCGACACTCCATAAGTGTTTCTGGATGAACCGGTGACCCTCATTTTACAAAGGGGAGGGCTCAGGCTGGGCCCGAATGCTTCCCACTGAGTCACACAGCGTCTAGGGGCTGAGCTGGGACTTGAACCTAGGTCTGCCACTCTGGGGTTCCCACTTTGCCACTCTGTGTGTGTATCACAGGTCTCTGCATGGCACCACGCTGCCCCTCAGACAGCAGGCCTCTTCCGAAAGAGGCACTGACTGAATCGGGCCGACCGCGGCTCACCCCTACATTTCATCTGAATGAAGTCCAGCTGGTGGATGGCCTGCAGCAGCGGCTCGCTGTCCAAGGTCAGGTCAAACTCTGCAGACACTTTCGGCTCCAGCGCACCCTTGACCCACTGCTCCTGAGACACCTGGACACGCTTGATCAGAGCATCTGAGATCTTTAAAGGGAGCAAAGAGTTTAAGGCTTCGCTTTACAAAGGAAAGAGTGTGCACCGGGGGTGCGGACAGGGTAGGGACTCTGTCTCTATGGGGTCCAGGGACAAGAAGGTGAGTACTCTCCTCCATGGCAGAAGTTAAATGACCCTGCCCGCACAACACTGGCTTTATAAAAAGGCAGAGCGTTGTTATCAATCACATGTTAAGTGCAATCGTGGGAAACTGAAAAGAAACACTTGCTATTTAAAGGAATCGGGCCAAGCCCTATGGTGAAATAATACATGATGCTTTAAAAAATGTACAAAAGCATCCTTCACTATTTCTGTTTTGCTGGCTACAGTACAACACACTGGCAGTTTGTCCTGGTGTCTGTAGAAGTCATATCCCACACCTAGGGTGTTGAAGCCTGCTTTTCCTGGTGTGTTTCCTCTGAGTGGTTCAGTAGCTTCTACTCCAAGCCCTGACTGCATCTCATGCACAGCCCTGATCTCCTGTGCTAGAAAGTACTGCTTGTCAGATTATGTGCACATGTCCCTGCACAGCCATGATCTCGTGTTACCCTGCTTGGGGAATAATCAAAGAGACTCATCACTGTCTCCACAGACAGAGCCTGAATCACCACTATGTTCCCGAGAGACACTCATGCGCCTGAGTCAGCCCGAGTGCTGACGAGATGGCACTGAGGGGCGGCACTGTTTCTGTGAGCAGCGGCCACCGGCCGGGCCTGCAGGACTCTGCTCACAGAAGTCGCGGAGGTCATGGGCTTTGCCTCTCCCAGTTCACTCTGTCTAGATCATTTGGCAAAGACTGGCCTTCCCCATTTGTGGGGAAAACGTTGCAGCATGGTGCTTTGACCCCAGAGATTATGCCATTTCATCTCTTCACGCAAATGATGCAAAATTAGGGTCACGGCTTGTGAGAGCCAAAGCCAAGGTGGGAGCCTCGGTCTTCTGGGATCACCGAGCAAAGGAGAGTCCTGCTTAACTCCAAGCCAGAGAAGGATCTCGCCCAAAACTTAGACTCAACTGGAGGGTGGCAGAGGAGTTGGAGAAATGGCACCCGGCATCCTCCAGGGGGCTCACCTGTAGGAATCCAGAAGGGTCGTTCTCCTTGATCACCTCCAGGCAGTACTCCATCAGCCCAGTGGACTGGCGCAGCTTCAGCGTACAGTGATTGATCTGGTCCCAAACCATCTGCGGCGGAAAGAGTCCTGTAAGTAACCGTCTCGCGAGAGCAGCCGCTGGCAGGCCACGGAGAGCCGAAGAACGAGAGCAGACCGCCCGGGAAGAGATGGCGCTGGTCTCGACTGCCTCACACCCTCTCCTCTGTTAGCTCTGTTCCCGAGCCCCACGTGTCCGCTTTGCTGAGGACTGAGAGGACTCACTCACCATACGGCCAATATTCCTTTCTTTTCTCCTTTCTCTCTCTCTCTCTATCCCCTCCCTCCCTCCCTCCTCCCTTCTCTCTCTCTCTCTCTTTACTGACAGAGTCTTGCTACCATAGCTCTCTGCAGCCTCCAACTCCGGGCTTGAGTGATCGTCCTGTCTCAGTCTCCCCAGTTGCTGGGACGACAGGCATTAGCCGCTGTGTCCGGCTCAACACAGCAAGCTTTTTAAACTGACAGTAATGCAGAGAAAGGGCCTAATCTGAAACGCTCCACAAGGCCAGTGGCCAACTTCTGTTTCTTTTTTTCCACGTTGGAGTCTCACTCTGTGGCCCAGACTGGAGTGCAGTGGCATACTCCCGGCCACCGCAGCCTCGGCCTGCCGGGCTCCGGCGATCCTTCCGCCTCAGCCTTCCAAGTAGCTGGAATTACAGGCATGCACTACCACGCCCAGCTGATTTTTGGATTTATGGTAGAGATGAGGTCTCGCCAAGTTGCCCAGGCGGGTCTCGAACCCGCGGACTCAGGCCATCCACTCACCTCAGCCTCCCAAAGATGTGGGATGACAGGCTGAGCCACCGAGCCCGGCCACGATCAACTTGTTGACTGGCTTTCCACCAGAGGTGGTCACGCGTAACTCGACAGACTTAGCCCCTTCACTTACAAACCATGGGCTGCCTCCAGCACCCATTCCTTCTTTCCTTCAAAGTGGTATTTTCTGATGCAGTTAGGAAATGCTTCTTGCAGAGACGGATCTCCGCAGACCACGGCAGCCCTTCATCAGTTCCGAGAGCTCATGGCACCTGCCTGAGCCAGGAACCCCATGTCGCGGGAAGGGAGGGCCTCGCCTTCCTCAGAGGAAACTGGCTGCCTGTATCATGGCCGAGTGCATTCGACATCAGAGAGAACCTGAGGAAGGGGACCAAGCTGGGGGCCTGACCAGAGCCAGAACCAGTCACTGTCATTGGTCACTTCTGCTCTGCACAGTGAGAACAAGAGTCCCTCAGACAGAAACAGCAACTTAGAGAAGGAAGCAGAGGGTGGGATTCTGACTGGAGACCAGCGAGATACAGGGCGTATTGACTGGCCTCTGTCAAGTCACATGAGCACAACCGAAACAACTGGTCCACCCCTTCCTTGCCTCCTTGTTCCATTCATTCTCCTAACCCATGTTTACCCGGCGTCTACTGCATGCCTACTGTGTGGTTCACCCCACACCGGGAATGGAGGGGAGAACAGAGACTAGATGTATCGGTCACCCAGGCACCTACCTTCAGCTTGTGCTCCCTCTCTTTGGTCACCTTGGTGAGCAGCTTGGCTTTCTGCCGAGTCAAAGCATCCACAAGGGCGTCGCACTGGGCAACCAAGCATGCCTCGTAGTCCAGTCCATTTTCCTGGGGGAAGCAGAGGGCCTTAGGGAGGAGATGCTGAGATCTGGTGAGCACTATGGACAAAGAACCGCCTCAGGGAAGCTTGCCCCAGGGTTACTCACAACGTTGTGAAATTGGAAACAATATAAACAAGAATTGAGGAAGGGTGCTAAGAGTCTCAGCACGCCTATAGGGCGGAATATTCTGTCGTCATTCAAACCTTGTTCAGAGAGCATGTTTCATGCCATGGGAAATGTGCATGAGAGAAGCATTGAGAAGGAAAAAGGCAGGATACAGGCTGTGTATATATGTACTGTGTGTGTGCACGCGCAGGTATGTGTCTATGTCTAAAGCACAGGAATGACCTATGTCAAAGAGGTGAGAGTGGTCACCTCAGATGGTGAGATACTAGTGACCTTTTTCTTAGTTTTGCTATTTTCTCTATTTTCCAAAATTTCTGTAATATACTCCTGCGCTTTTTATCATCAGAAAAAAATTAAGACAAAAAAAATAACACTCTTGATGCAGGGTCTATCTTTCTCAGTCTTAAGAAAGAATCCTTCTGAGTCTCAAAGATCAGTGTGGATTCTGACCTCATGAATTGTATCTCCTAAAAACCATATATTGAAATCCTACCCCATCCCCAGTACCTCTGAACGTGACCATATTTGGAGATAGGGCCTTTAAAGAAATGATTAAGTTAAGGCAGACACAGAGAGAAGACAACCATCTACAAGAGAGGCCTCGGAGGAAACCAACTCTGCCAATGTCTTGATCTTCAACTTCCGGGCTTCAGAACTATGAAATCCAGAACTATGAAAAAATAAACTTCTGTTGATGAAGTCATCTATCTCTGGTATTTTGTTATGCAGTCCTTGCAAACGAATACATCCTGTGTCTGTGAACTACTGTAAACATCAGAAACATCATGACCCAGAATGTCCCGTGGCTATCTGGTGAATAGTACATTTATATTGCATTGATTCCATGGGCACTTTGGGCACAGATGCACCGCACAGGGATTGCATAAGACTGCATGGCCACACGGAGTGCGGCATCAGCCCTTTCCTGCTCTAACTGGCTCGTGTAAGATTTCTTTCTTTCCCATACCAGGTGTCACATGCGTGCCAACAGATTGAGTGGGGGGTACCTTCAGCATCCACACTGATACAGTGGGACACATGAACCTTCTAATGCTCATCGCTGACCAGCGCTCAGCACAAGACCTTTTCTTTCCTCTTGATGCTATGCACAAGTCGCAAACTGTCTGCGCTGCGCCCCCAGCGCCAGAGCTCTGCTCACCTGGATCTGCTGCAGTATGTTCTTGAGCTGAACCAGAAACTCCTTTGCTTCTTTTGCCTTATCTGAAACTCCATTTAAGGCCTGAGATAGCTGTGCCTGAAAAAGATATTACGTGTTGGAAAGAGAAGTGAGGCGTGAGAGGCACCCAGTTTCTACGTCATCACAGCAGTGTCTAGTTCGTAAGAGGGGAAAGAACCGATCCCACGCACAGGCTACTCGAAGAGGCCACTGCTGGCCCACGGTCCTTCTAACGTTTGCTCGTTTTGCCAGCGGTGGCCCATGAGTGTTGATTGGCCCACACCCTTCCGTCTGAAAGCGGCAGAAGGCAAGGAGCGCTCAGCTATCTGGGTGAAGCCAACAGGGAGCCCAGGCAAGGAATTTCACGCAGCGCTTGGCCCAGCCCAGGCCCCTCTCTCACCCCGCTCACCAGCAGACGCTCATGTATGGGTATCCCAAAGCCCAGGCCGAGCTCCGTCCACCCCACCCCTGCACAGTCACCTTCTGGCCTGGGATGCTCACCCTGGGGGGACGGACAGGAGGAGTCTGTGGGCTTGGGAGGTCACACGGGAACACGGTCCCAGCCACGTTATTTTGGCACACAGGCCAAATGAACCTTTTTTTAAATAAAATAAATGACCGAGCCTCAGGTACTCCTTTGTAGCAACATAAATGGACCAAGACACATGGCCTTTTCTTTGGTGTGTATGCGCACAGAAAAGAAGCTCTGATGTCTCTTCCTCTTTCCATCAGGGCCATTAATTTCCCTGGGGGCTCTACCCTCATGACCTCATCTAAATCGAATTACCTCCAAAAGGCCCCACCTCCTAATATCAGCACACTGAGATGAAGGCTTTAACATATGATTTTTTAAAAAATTGAGTCAGGGTCTCACTCTGTCACCCAGGTTGGAGCGCAGTGGCACAATCACAGCTCACTGCAGCCTCGATCTCCTGGGCTCAGGTGATCCTTTCGCCTCAGCCTCCTGAGTAGCTGGGACCATGAGCGTGTGCCACCACACCAGCGGAATTTTTGTGATTTTTTTTTTTTTTTTTTTTGTGGAGATGAGATCTTACTATGTTGCCCAGACTGGTCTCAAACTCCTAGCCTCAAGTAATCCTCCCGCCTAGGTCTCCAAAAGTGCTGGGATTACAGGTGTGAGCCACTGTGCTTAGTCACAAATTTTGAGGGCACACAGACATTCAGTCCACAGTGCCTCCCACTTATCGAGACAGTTCTCAATGGAGAGACCTGGCCTCTCGTTTCTGCATTTTGAGCCAGTGCTGCTCAAAGTAGGAGCTCAAAAAAATGCTCTCCCAGTTGAATAAAAAGCAAAATGATTGCTTGACAAGAGGCACATGCAAAGAGTGGGACAGATCCTGGCAGATCATCACCACTGCTAGCACCTTCCTGAAGGGGCCTAGCATGCTTGTTTCTGCCTGGGAGGCTGAGTGAGTGAAGGTCACATACCCTCTGCCCAGCACCAGGGGCCAGCATGGCTCTGCCCCAGCCAGTGCCAGCCTCCTAGCAGCCCAGTCCTCCCCACGGCCTGCAGCTGACCTGCTTCCTGCTTGGCAAGAAGACCAAGGAGCCCAAGAACAGAGTGATTTTGAAGGCTACCTGTGAACTCAGGCCAATGACCCGCTCAGAGGGGAATAATCTCACAGCTCAGTGGACACTGTTTCTAGGCCCACCATACTTGCCTCCTGATTGTTCCCTCTGCTGCTGCTCTACGCCTACCTGGAGAGGTCGCCTGGAGTGACTCAAGTGAAAGTTGCCCTGGGCCAACATTGTTCTCAGCCCCATAAGGGCCCCTGTGTCCCAGTCTGCTGGCCGCAGAAGAACCCAAATGGGCAGATGGGCCGTGTGAGTGTCGGCTACCATGGAGGGATTCCCCACAGCACACACTTGTCCTTTTCTTCAGCCCAGGTCCTCTTTGCATACACGACCTCAAACCGGCTCTCCTTGCCCCAGGGAACAGCATTGTGAAAACTCAACCTAATTATTCTAGAGGAAAAAGAGTGAAGGAACAACTTTTTTGTTTGTTTGTTTTAATAGACGGGGTCTTACCCTGCCACCCAGGCTGGAGTGCAGTGGTGTGATCACAGCTCACTACAGTCTTGAACTCCTGGGCTCAAGTGATCGATCCTTCTACCTTAGCCTCCAGAGTAGCTGGGATTACAGGTGTGTGCTACCAAGTCCAGCGAAAGGAATAACAGACTTCTTTATTGGCAATATGAAGGATTTTCAGCACATTGCATTTGGCTTCAGCTTTTTGAGATACATGCTTCTTTTTTCTTTTCCTTTCCACTGGGATTTTTTGGAATGTTAGCCAAAGACATTGAAAATTGTCCCTTTCTGGTCAAGACCTTGCTATCTGAGGAATGAAATGGATCAGTTTGTCCCTGTGGACATCAAACGCTTAGTAATAAAGGAAAAGCCGGGCTCGGTGGCTCAGCCTGTAATCCCACGCCTTTGGGAGGCTGAGGTGAGTAGATTGCCTGAGCCCATGGGTTCGAGACCCGCCTGACCTCATCTCTACAATAAATCAAAAAAAAATTAGCTGGGCGTGGTAGCGTGTGCCTGTAGTTCCAGCTACCTGGAAGGCTGAGGCGGAAGGATCGTTGGAGCCCAGCAGGTCAAGGCTGCGGTGGCCGGGAGCGGCCACTGCACTCCAGTCTGGGCGATGGAGTGAGACTCCAACTCAAAAAAAAAAAAAAAAAAAAATAGAAAGAAAGAAAGAAATAAAGGAAATATCCAAGCAGAAGGTAAAAATGTGTTTATGTTTGAAAGGATATTAAGTTTAAAAGCTGCAGTTTATATCTTCCTGTTCCTTTGGGGTTAGAATTACGTTCCTATAGAGTCTCTGAGTTTAGATAGTTTAAAAACAACTCTTTCCTCCCTGGGTCATACCAGTGGCCTGACGGGCCCAGCAGGACCTCTTCCTCAGCAGCCCTCAGGGCAGCTCCTGGACATGGCGGAAGCTTGTGCTCTATTCCTTCATAGCTGTGTGCTCATGTTCCGGGTGGTGTCACAGTGCAGGATGGTGCATTCACGGTGAGGACTCAGCTTGTACAGCTCAAATCCCGGCCCTGTCACTTGTGGGCTCAGATCCTGGCTCTGTCACTTGCTGGCTGTGTGTCTTAGGAAGAAACTTCACTTCTTTGTTCTATAGTCACCACTACCTCCCAAGGTGGGAAGGATCATCATCATCATCAACCCTATCTTATGGTTCTCACTATGGGCCGAGTAAGAGGACTCAGGGATTCCCTAACTCTTCTTTCACGGTCCAATCTGGGCCTATCCTCCATGAATGTATCTAAACCACCCACTGGGACCCACCTGTACTTTCAGTTGATACAGCCTCTTAGATAACCCGTTTGCCTTGGCCTCTGTGGAGAAGCCCCCAAGTTGACTCCTTTTAAACCTGAATCCCGTCTCCTAGCAGGAGAACTACCCAACAGGAGCACAAACTGTGAGGGACCAAAGACCCTAGAAATGACACGGTCCCCCTTCTCATTTTGCACATGAGGAAGCTGCAAGTCTAGAAAAACGTGTAAACTGTAAGGACTCTGCTGCCATGAAGTGCCATGATGTGCAAAGACCTCACGGCATGCCTGATGCACAGTGGACACTCGTCGATGTTTGCAGCTGCTTTTCCTCCTTTTCACCTAAAGGCTTCCTGTGGACTTGTCCAAGATCATACTGCTAATCAAAGACCGTTCTTACTGGAATGTAAAAGGGCTAGAAACTGGGGCAAACTCCTGCCCCTTGGTGTAAGGGGCATGGGGGAATAAGACCCGTGTTAATGCAATGTCTGGCTACTTGAATGCAGTTAATACCACCTGCTGATGTTGAGGGGAACACTGATCCCCTGCAAAGCCTTTCCCCTTGGCACTATGACTGAGCGCCAGTGCTCAGCGAGGACTGGCAAGGCTCTTTAGAACTGGCCGCCCCAGGAGACCAGATTGTAGGGCGTGGGTCTTGGGGCCAGCGTTGTTGCCCAGGCATGTCGGTGAAGGAACGCCCCCTGATCTGATGAAGAGCACTGCGTTTTCCCACCCAACAACGTCCTCTGCCTCCTGCGGGGCCGAGGTCCAGCCCCGCACTCAGTACCCAGGCTCGCCACCACCGCTGCCCTCTCCAGTCTTCCCTTCTGCCTGTCTGTGCAGTTTCTAACCTGCAGTCGAACTGGCTTGGTCAGGACACCCTTCCTTCCACCTCCCTGCCTCAACCCTAACCCTAGTCCTCCAGCCTTCCTGCTTTGCCCGTTGCTGCTTATCAACCTCCCACCCACGCACGAAGACCCTTCCCCAAGGTCTCCTCCCCCTGGAGCTTTTATCCCCTTCCCACACGGAGTATGTCCTTCAAATTCTCAGAAGGGCCTGGCTGCCAGGAGGTCTCTCGCTCTCTGGGGAGTGCCACAGAGTGGGCAGGACAGGGCCCCACACATGGAACACCTCCATGGGTCTTTATGTCGACGAATTGCTTTTGCTCTAGGCTTTTGTGTGACTACTCCCTGAGCTACTCAAGTCTCCATCCTCTTTCACACTGGGCGCAATCAAAACGGCCATGTGGTCACTCCATACCCACCGTTTCTAGGGCACAGAGCCCCATATGTCCTGGGCACTGGCAGTCCGGCCTCACTCGGGACTGACACGTGTTTCCTGACTTTTCTGGCTGTTAACTGTTTCTAGGTTAACGGCTGCCACCGATCTGGCCCAAATCTAGTCACCACAGACAAAACTTCCGCTGGCCCCGACTCCCCATCTCTGCTGCAGACCACAGAGTTTGTCCACCCTGCCCACCCTGCTCACTCCCTTTCCTGAGCAACCTGCCATGGCCAAAGCCCCGGTGGTGCAGAGCAGCTTCGCTTTCTAGTTTTCTAACAGCCAGCCCGGGCGTCAAGAGCCCGGAGACAAAAATAAATATAGCCGCGTGAGTGGTCAGCCTCAACAGAGGCTCAGAGACACGGTGGTGAGCCCTGATCGTCCTTGCACAGAGCCTGTGCCGCCACAGGCCTGGAGACTGGAAAGCAAGGTGGTGCCCCACAGGGTCCTTGGAGACGACTCAGAGGGACAAGAGGGGGGAGGTGAAGGCCCTGGGGGCAGGGAGAGACAGGTCCAAAGGGGTCCTGGGAAGGGAACCTGGGAAGACCCCAGCCCATGAAGGCGTTGCTGCCAGACCTCCTGGATTCCACAACCCCACTGGCTCCCCACCTCCCAGTCAGTCCTCAGGATCCAGGGGGTGTAGACTATGCTCCACGCCATGAACGATGGATGCTAAGGGGCACAGTGGAGGGCGGGCCCTGGCAGAAGTCCACTTCGAGAGGAATCCGCTCAGCCATGGCCGTGAGGGGAGCAGTGCTGGGTGGCAGGCCCCTACGTGTTAGGCTGGGGGTCACAGGCTGAGCGGCACCCCCAGAAGCAGAAGGGGTCTTTGGCAGAAGAGCCAGGAATGAGGGGCTCATCTAGACAGCCTCCCTCTGCCTGTGGTCCCGAGTTGAGGGGTCCCTGAGGCAAAGCAGCTCAGATGACCAGTTCCAGCCACTGGCTCCCTGCATTTGGGCCAGAGTCAGAAAGGAGGAGGAGTGAGGGTTTTTTTTTTTTTTTTTAATTTTAAAGATGTGGGGTACAATTCAGGATTAGGTATGTAAGTGGTCTTCGTACAGGTGAAGTCTGGGCCTCCCTTTGGTCCCCACTTCGCCTGGTTTGAGATCAGGTGCCCTTCCTGATGTTAGGGAAGTGAAGTTCTTTTTTTTTTTTGAGTTGGAGTCTCACTCTGTCATCCTGAATGGAGTGCAGTGGCCGCTCCCGGCCACCGCAGCCTCGACCTGCTGGCCTCCAGCGATCCTTCC
>NW_007231789.1:0-20715 GCF_000164805.1 Carlito syrichta | reverse complement strand
TCATTTTTGATTTATTGTAGAGATGAGGTCTCGCCAAGTTGCCCAGGTGGGTCTCGAACCCACGGGCTCAGGCAATCCACTCATCCGGCCTCCCAAAGAGCTGGGATTACAGGCTAAGCCACCGAGCCCGGCTGGGAAGTGAAGTTCTAATGGGCTCTCCACACAATAGCCCAGTGTTCTGTCCAGTGCATCAAAGGTGCCTCCAATTCCCAGAATCTCTGCTGCCGTAACTCTGTCAACAGAGCAGCTTGTTGTCTTTGAAGACGCCACCACCCTTCACTGCCCCAGCCAGGGCTGGCACAAAATAAGAGGATCCTGGGAGAGACTCCACCTTTCCTTGAATCCCCAAGACTTACTCTGTCATGGGTTCCTACAAAATATTCGTTTCCTGTTGCTGCTATAACAAGTCGCCATTAACTTAGGGTCTCTAAAACAACACAAATGTATTCTCTTCTCGTTCTGGAGACCAGAGTCCAAAACAAGACTTACAAGGCTAAAGTGAAGTTATCGATGGGGTGAGGAGCATCTGCTTCCTTGCCTTTTCTGGCTTCTAGGGGTCGCCCGCGTTGCTTGGCTTCTGGCTCCGTCCTCACATTACTCAGTCTCTTGGGTGATGATCTGAATGGCTGTGTCCCCTCCAGGTTCATAGGTTGAAATCCCAACCCCCAAAGTAAAGGTCTTAGGAGGTGGTACCTTTGGGAGGTGATTATATCACCAGGGGGGAGGCTTCGTGAATGGGATTAGTTCCCTCATCAAAAAGGCCTCGGAGACCTCCCTTTCCCTTTCAACCACGTGAGGCTATGGCAAGGAGGCAACGTCTATGTATGATTCAGGAAACGGGCCCTCCCCAGCCGCTGAAGCTTCGGCACCTTGATTTTGGACTCCAGCTTCCAGAACGGTGAGAACCAAGTTCCTGTTGTGGATAACCCACCCAGTCCATTGTATTTTGTTACAGCCCGGATGGACGGAGATATCCTGCTTCCGTTCTAACCTCCTGCTACTAACTCTGATCCTCCTAACTCGCTCTTAGAAGCATCCTTGCAATGACACTGGACCCAGCTGAGGAGTACAGGATAATCTTCCCATCTCGCAATCCTCAACTCCATCACATCTGCAAAGTCCCTTTTGCCACGTAAGGTCATGGGTTCTGGGGATGAGAACGTGGATGTCATGGGAGCCCATCACCAAGCCCGCCACAACTGGCCGTTGAATTCATTCTTTTTTGAACCTCATTTCACATGTGATCGCTGAACTGCTCTCCGTCTGCTGCCTCTGAGGTCTGTGCACTCAGTGAGGTCAAGTTGGGTCTGTCCCATGTGGCTTCGTACTCCTAGCTCAGAGCCCAGAGCCTGGTACATGGGACTCACTACAAACGCTGCCTGTCGAGGGTCTGTTTCCACCTCCCAGAGCTTCTTACCGGGTATGGGGTAGGATTCAAGACAAAACCCACCGGGAGAACCAACACACCCCCCACAAAGATCTACCCTGAGGCCTGAAAAGTGGGTCTTGCTAAGAACAGTGTCATTTTTGGGTCACAGGGCAAGACTCTGACTGCCTGAACCCAGCCACAACCTGGATTAGAGGGCCTCTGACTGAGGCTCAGAGAGGTGAAGTAATTTGCTCAAGGTAACATAACACAGCTGGTAAGTGGTTTTGCTGATTCCAAAGCCCATGCTCTTTGCATTCCATGGTACTGCCCCGTGGATACTCAACCAACATGGAGGCAGGACAAAATCCGATGTTTCATTAAAACCCCTAGGAGGCAGGGCTAATGAGCTGCGACAGCCCCTCGTCTTCCAGCTGCATCTTCACTCTCCCACAGACCCTTGTCCCCGGCATGCCATGTGCTCAGGCAGGCCGTCTGTCTGCTAATGGTGAGTTCATCAGATCCGACTTGCCACTCCTTCAAGGTGTCGAGCATGCAGCTGCCTAGACAGCTGCCATAGCCACTTCCCAAATGTTGACAAAGCAACATTGCCACGGTGAAACCCAGGGGGAGGAGGGGACACTGGTCGCCATCTCCTTCCTGCTCCCGTCCCACAGAGGGCAGTGTCTTGGGGCAGACAGGGGCACTAAAAATACCTCAGACAGCAACAGAGCACCACTTAACCCGGGCCCTCATGTGACTGAGGGATGGCGGGGACAGTGGCCACAGTCTCTTGCCCGCTGTCCCTGTCTCACCGCTTTTGGGCCACTTGGCCTCTCGGCTTCCTCCTGATCTGCCTTCCCCGCCCCTGCGCCTGCACCCAGCCCCCTCAGGAGACAGGTGGGATGGGGCACATGTTCCCCAGGGAGCTGAAGGTTCACCAGCGATCCACATACTTGTTAGACACAGGAGAGGAGGCTGTGAAACAGGGGATCTCTCTCACCTTCTACCTGCCGTTTAGCACTGAGGTGTTGGTTTTTTAAATTTGGGGCTAATGCTAGTCCTTAAGAAGAGTTAAAAATGCCCTAATCGGTTGCCAGAATGGTATTAATAGACAAGAAAGGTAAAGGACTCGTTTTTTTAAAAAATGGAAAGGCAGAGGCTCCCAGATAAGCAGAGAAACTAATTTCTAAGCAGCTCCCGAGCAAAGCCTGGGTACCATTCAGACACACCCGCCTTCCACGGGCAAGTGGCCTCTTGATCCTCCCATCCTGAAAGCCTGCTCCCCAACTGGGGATGCAGAGGCTGATGGAAACAAGTCATCTCTCTATATCATCTTAAACACTGTCGTGCTGGGTAAGAGAAGAGAACCCAGCAACTGGGATCCAACAACTGACACAGCAGTGACGGTTGACACAGCGGTCACACTTGGCCTGGGCAGCCCCTCAGTTTTCCGTCCCTAGGTTTAGATGTATCTTCTGTTCAAGATCCACGTTTCTGTGAGACGTGCATCTTGATCCGCCTTGCTGCTTAGGCAGTCACGGGTATCACGGAAGCACAATGCAAGGCAAGCTTCTGGCAGGACGGCAGACGCCGCCCAGACGGCCTGGGCAACACCTTCCCAGCACCCAAGCCTCCATGGAAGGACTCCGGAGTGTGGAGCTGGGAAACGCTGTTTGGCCTTTCACACAGCGGGGGGGGCGCTTCTCAACTCGAGCGGCACCCTGGGCCAGCCTCAAGGGGGAGGCTATGGGTAGAACTGGGTCCCCTAGAATTCAGATGTGAAATCTTAACTTCCGGCTCCTTGGAATGTGACTGCATTTTAAGAGGTAGTTCAGTTAGAATGAGGTCGTTAGGGTGAGCCCTCATCCAATACGACTGGCGTCCTTATAAAAAGGGAAAATGTGGACACAGGGAAGACACCATGCAAACAACTGGAGTTACGCCACCAAGGAACCATACGAAGCGAGGCTGGAGGCCTGCAGCAACCCTTTCCAGGGCCTTCAGAGGGGGTGCCGGCCTGTGGACACCTTGACTTCTGACTTCCGGTCTCCAGAACCGCACTGCAATCCTTTTCTATGGTTCTGAGCCACCCGGTCTGTGGGGCTTTGTTCTACAGCCCCAGCAAATGAACACAGAATGCCTTAGCCAGGAGGTTCACAGACACCCTACTTCAACCCTAACCCCAGGGCAGGCCCTCATCTGTTCTGTTCTCCCTGAAAACGTCCTCCTCCTTCAGGAAGAAATCCTATCTCTGCCAGAATAAACTCGTCTCTCCTTCTGGCCCTTGGGGCTTCAGGTCTCCACTCCTGTGATTCCTGCAGAACCAAGGCGGAGCCCTTGCAGAAACTGGCTGCCAAGACCTGACTCAACTGACTTTCACTTGAAGAGTGTCTGCTGCCAGCCCTTCCTCCCTTTCTGGGGCAACCTGCAACCCAAGCACTTACCCTCCAGGAGATTCACCCCCGACCCTCCCCGCGGTTATGAGCCTTTGTCTTGGCTGTCATGGCCGTTTATCGCTCCTACCTAGAGCCCCAGCTCAGCTCGCCCACATCTGGCTTCTCCCTTTGCATGAAGTCTTCTGCCCGGATTCCATGAGCTTGTGTAATTCCTGCACCTCTGTCCTCCCACCAACCGTAGCCCTCATCACCAGCTCTCTGAGGTTCTACTTATTACATTCTTGCCCGTGCCCCTCGCGGGACTGGGGCTTCTGGAGTGAGAGGTGTTCCATCCCGGGGCCCCGGGACAGCGTCTTTGGAACTCACCGAGTGCCGCGTGCTCTGGGGAGCCGCAGAAGCACGAGATGAGTCTCAGCTCCCTTGGGCAGGGGTCCCAGAGCTGCAGCCCGAGACACATCTGGTGCTCCTTTCAGGGGCTCCCACGGCTAACCCCTCGCTGCCTGCCCACCCCGGCTCACCCCTGGTCCTGCACTGGCGGCAGGAACACAGCCTCTTCTTGGGGTTCCCACCCTGGTGGGAGCGCCTGAGGGCCTCGCGTTTGGGCTGCCTGAGGCTCCCCCCATTTCAGACGAGGAGAAACAGAGTCAGTCTCCCTTCTGGCTTTCCTTCATTTTCTTTCCCCAGACCTCTCCTACGTCGAAGGGTGGCATGGAAGGGGGGTCTGGGAGCTTTGGAAGCTGGCCAGGAATGGATGCAGTGGCTGACCTGACTCAGAATCTCCCGAAGACAGACCTTTTCCCTGAGCCTGCCACTCGGACTTGGCAAACACTGGGCGCTGACCAAGGTGCTCTGTTACCCGGAAGCCCAGGCAAAGCTCAGGTGCATACTAGATCAGGCCCTGAGGGCAGAGTTATGAACACTGGAGCCACGCTGCCGAGGAGTTATGTGAAGCGAGGCTAGAGGCCTGCAGCAGACCCTTCCCAGAGCCTTCCGAGGGGACGCTGCCCTGCTGACACCTTGACTTCAGACTTCCAGTCTCCAGAACTTCGCTGCAGTTTGAGACAGCTGACCCTCCCCTGATCGGCCCCCAGTTCGGAAGTCCTCCTGGGTGTTCACCGATGACCCTTAGAGCGGGGCTTCAGGGTCAGGCCCTAAATTCAAGCCCTCTCTGTGAAACTTCGTGTCCTCACTTGTGAAATGGGGTGATGATACACACTCCAGAGGGCTGTCTCAAGGTTTAAGTGACAGCATGCACAGAGAGCCCTGGGTTGTGGCGGTTCTGGGTTATCATGCCACCCCAGAGAGGGCTTCCCCTGGTAACTGCAGGGTCTACTGTCTTCCTCCTGTGGACCGTCTAGTTATCCTTCAAAACAGTATCCCAATTTTGCTTTGAGAAACAGCATTTGCCCCACTGGGTATAGTCTGGTGGGACTGGAGTCAGGGCCCCAACACTGTTGCCTTTACCCGGACAAGGGGGGGCACACACCCTTGTGAACCCCAGAAGAGCAGCACTTCCAGATGGAGCCTGAGTGGCTAACCGGGTCTGAATTCTGAGTGGAGCTGAAAGCCACTTGCTGACTGGTGGCTGCACACATTCCCTGTGCAAGCTAAACTCTGGGGCTTTCACAGCTGCCTGTTCCTGTTTACAATGCCGCATTGTGACACTGTGATTGCCACCATCAGCTGCGGCTGAAAGACCTCCTTCTGTCACCTGCACCTGACCAGTGAACTGTGACCTGCGGTCAGTTTTGTGTGGGTTTTTTTGGTGGCATGGGCCTGTGGTTCCAGCTACTTGGAAGACTGACGGTCAGTTTTAACATCAACCAATCAGGACAAGCCTCCCTCTTGTGCACAGTGGACTGAAGTGAGAATGTGGGTGGGAACTCGCCCTGTCCCTGCACACCCCCTCTTTGGTGGAGCGCACCTTTGTTTTTCACGGAAGGCTATGTCTTTCTTTCTGGTTTGTGAACTCCTCGCTGGAAAGATGACTCTTTCTTTTTTTTTGAGTCGGAGTCTCACTCTGTCGCCCAGACTGGAGTGCAGCGGCCGCTCCTGGCCACCGCAGCCTCACCCTGCTGGGCTCCGGCGATCCTTCCACCTCAGCCTTCCAAGTAGCTGGAACTACAGGTGTGCGCTACCACACCCGGCTAATTTTTGATTTATTGTAGAGATGAGGTCTCGCCAAGTTGCCCAGGTGGGTCCCAAACCCGTGGGCTCAGGCAATCCCCTCACCTCAGACTCTTTCTTTTGAAGACCATTGCTTTTGGGTGGATTTGTTAGCACCTAATCTAGGCCACTAGGTTGCTATCTCCTTGCAATTCAAAACTGAGCAAAGGGTTATTCGACAATTCCTGTAGAGTCCACTTCTTAGCAGCCAGGGAAGCTCTTGGTACAGGATGTCTGGGTTTGAACCCAGCTCACTGACCCTGATGGTGGGCTAGTCCCTCACTCTCCTGCCCTCATTGTTCGGAGGGCAATGGCCGTAGGCACCTAACAGAGTTGCTGTGAGGTTTAGGGGAGTGAGTGTGCGTGTGACACTGAGAACAGTCCCTGGCTCACCCTCATGCTGTCTGTGTGTTCCCTGCAGCTGCCGTCTCTAGCCTGACTCTCCAAGATCCCATTGGTTCTGCGAGTGCTTCGGAAAAAGAATATTCTCTTTTTGATAAATTCCCTCTGATTCAAGTTAGCCTGAGTTGGTTTCCTGTGCTTGCAACAACAGTCTTGAGCTGATTTAGTGGCCAGGAGGCCTAACAAACACAAACACGGCGATGTCAGTAATTGGCGGTTCATGCTGAACCTTGGTACATTCCATTCCTCGGGAGACGGTGACGGTGAGTGGCCTCTTTTTTCCTACCATGGTGTGGACTCAGACTCTGACTCCCAAATGCAGACGGCTTAGGAGTTCCTCATGAGCTCTGCCCCAGGACGACAGGGAGGAGTAACCCAGTCTGTCAACGGTGATTTTTAAGCTGTCCACATTGAGATATCAGAGCCACCAGCCAAACGCTCCCTGCCTCTACTTGGAAGCTGCCAACAACAAACGTTTCCTTCTTGCTTACACTGAATGCCCACTGCAGGTCACCTGCCGCTCTATTCCCAGGCTGAAGAAACGCTCCCCATCTGAGACATCCTAGACTCACAGTGATTAAAAGAACGATGCTCTACCTACATCACTGGAGACTCAGCATCCATTAAAATGCCAATGTGTTTCTATATCTGTTGACACAGAATGATCTCTATGATAGGCTGTTCAGTGGAAAGAAAAGCTCTCTCCCCCCAAATCCTCTGCTTCAGGACATTTAAGCTCAGGGCAATGCTCTGATACGACGATAATGCTTCTCACTGTAACTCTGGATTTTCAATATAACTACTTCTGGTGACTGTCACAAGGGCTCAGGAGAAAGTCAGATGGATGAAAAGACGTCCTTTGAAATCTTCCATCTCTCCTCCTTCCCTTCTACTCTCTGTTCGGTCTGCAGGGGCCTAATTGGATAACACCCCCTACCCAGCACCCCAGAGTCCTTCCCCTACCGCAAACCTCCATTCTGCCCAACCCACACCAGGAATCTAACATTCCACAATTTTCTGCTGGCTACAGAGGACAGCAATCTGGCTGAATGTTTCCACATGTTATAAAGAAACAATTGACCTGACTTGCCTGGGTTAATAACTTACTTTTCTTTCCATTACAAGCTCTGTTCTTATTTCATTTCTCCACTCAAATTAATTACCACTGTAACATTAACCAGCTGTGAATGCTATTGTATGTTATCGGTTGAACTGTGTCCCACAACAATTCACACGTTGAAATCTTAACTCCCAATACCTCAGAGTATGATCTCATTTAGAAATAAGAGTTGTTGCAGATATAGTTAAGATGAGTCGGGTGGGCTCCAATCCATCATGACAGTGTCCTTATGAAAAGGAGGAATCTGAACACAGACATACAAGTGCACAGGGAGATCGCCATGTGAAGATCAGAGCTAAGCTGCACACGCCAAGGACCCAATGGAAGCTAGGAGAGAGGCCTGGCACAGGTACTTCCCGAGTACCTTTAGAGGGGCATGGACTTCTAGCCTCCAGAACTGTGGGAGAATAAACTTCTGTTGTTTTAAGTCACCCAATTTGAGATAATTTGTTATAGCAGCGCTAGCAAACTAATACATTATATATGGTCTTCTCTTCTAATACATATTCTTACTGATAGATTCACAAAAGGAATCATATCACATACATTCTTTCTCTACATCAGGAATGTGGGTTTGGGGCTCTCTAGGAAAGAGGGGAGGCAAACCAAGTTCCCTGTAACTTCAACAACGAACTGAGTGTCTCAAAAGTATAACAGGCACCTTTACTAACTTTGTCCGACTTCATCCTCACACCGGCCTTTTGTGTGTGAGGAAACAGGCTGAGAGAGGTTGAGAAACGTATCACAGAGACAAAGAACTGAATACCACATGTTCTCACTCATAAGCGGACCCTGAACAATTATCATGATACAATAAGAAAGAGAGAGGCAGGCAGTCAAGGGACACTGCCAGGGGCAGGGGGCGGGGAGCACATGACATCAATAAGGATACCTGCTCCCAAGCCAAGCAAAGTGGGGACCAAAGGGAGGTCCAAACTTCACCTGTATGATGACCACTTGTGTACCGAATGCTGAACTGTACCCCACATCTTTAAAATAAAAAATAATAAAAAAAGAAACATACCCAAAGACATAGAGCTCCAAACTGAGCCTGGATCTTTTGATTTCAATTCAAATCATCCTTCTATTATTTCAGCCGATGATAGACAGAAAGCTGGCCCAGGTAATCCCGAAACAGATCTTTCTAGATACTCATTCAATGTGACACGGTGAAATGGCCCTTCCAAAGGGCCAGTTAGCACAGTAAAGCTAAATGCTGCTTTCAGCCCTACCACAAAAGGGCACCATGACTCAGGTGGTTCTCTTATGCCCAGCACTGGACCTGACACAATTCCCTCCTTTCGCAGAGTTCTCAGTCTTGACCCTTGCCATAATCATGATAATAATGATAACAGTGGCTTTCCCGGACAGGCCCGGTGGCTCAGTCTATAATCCCTGCACTTTGGGAGGCCAAGGGGAGTGGATTGCCTGAGTCTGCGGGTTTGAGACCAGCCCAGGCAACTTGGGGAGACCTCGTCTCTACAATAAATAAAAAATTAGCCGGGTGTGGTAGCATGTGCCTATAGTTCCGGCTATTTGGAAGGCTGAGGTGGAAGGATTGCTGGAGCCCAGCAGGTTAACGTTGGGGTGGCCATGAGTGTGCCACTGCATTCCAGCCTGGGTGACAGAGTAAGACTCCAACTTAAAAAAAAATAGTGGCTTTCCTTTATTGAGCACTTCATATATGCTGTGCACTGTGTTAAGTCCTTAAAATGCAATCATCTCATTTAATGTGTGGTCATTCCATGGTGAGTGGTAGGGTTTTAAGATTGTTGGGTCTGCAACTAGCTTTCTTATTCCCTTGATTCTACTGCCTTGCAGCACTAATGATTTCAGTAATGTCAGTTCTAATAAATGTATATTCAGTGTATTCTCTGGACAAGATGGGGCAGAAGCAGTGCTAACATCTAGGAAAAGACTCGCCCACATTTCCAGCTAGCTTCTATCATATCACGAGCTCAGCTGATGGTTTCTGATACCACTGCTATGTATAAGGACAGAGGGCAGAGCCGTGCTAAAGAGCATGGATGGATCTTTTCAAGATGGGCTCAAGAAAATGCATAATTCCTCCTCCCCTCCTTTTCCACATCCCCAAAAAAGACCCACCTTTTATGAATCACTCTGTTCCATGATTCAACAAGTAGTTAGTAGGGACTGCACTGATAGAATACTTGGTGATATTAATATTGGAATACATTTAGTGTTGATTTAGTATTCATTCAGTAAATAAATGTTTCTCGTGGCCTACTGGTGTCAGACACAGTCCTTGCTCTCAATGTTCAAAGTACATTGCTATTTATGTATGTGATGTACAAAACTGGTTAAAAAAAGGAAGATCTTATAAGTCTCTGATAGTTACAAGACAAGACTGTTAAGTGTAAATAAGAAAAGTCTAATTAAGCTGGGATTTTATTTTTAAAGGTGTCCAGAGTATTAGAATAAGTGCCCACAGGACCCAGAATATCCAACTGGCAGAAAAGTAGAATTGGGCACCCTGAGTCACATTTGCACAAAGAGAGACCAGAGAGTAATTCTAATAGCACCAAGAACAAGTCTGGGATGGGTAGACCAGAATCCTGACTTTGCCAATGGACAAAGATCATCTGTTAACAAAGACAGGCGGGGCTCTCATACCCAGAATCAAAACTGCTTCTTCCTCAGGATCAAGCCAACTCCAGTCTCTGGTAGCCATGACAGAATTGTTTCTGTGACAATTGTGTCTGATAAGAATTTGTCTTAAAGTTGCTCTTTGTGATGAAATTACTAGAGGAGGGAGAGAGGAAGCGGAAGTGGGGGAGGGAGGGGGGGAGAGAGAGAGAGAGAGAGTGAGAGAGAGAGAGAGAGAGAGAATCTCTGTCTTTTTTGTTTAGACATCCCCTTTCTTTTCATCTATCCAAATCCTTCCAATCCTTTGAAACCCAACTCAACTCCCATCTCTTTTACTCTGTGCTCATTTACATGCAGAGCTGGTTCCATACACTTAAGCACCAATTATTTGTGCTCTGGTGTTGATCTTGATTTCTCGTGCATTAGTGGGAGGATGAGCCCTCCTGTCCATCTAAATGACGAGAACTAATGACCAATCCCAAACCATCTTCTTAATCAGTCTTCTTTTTAATTCCCTTTCACTGCCCCTTCCTCCTGGGAATCTCTTTTCTTATCAAATTTCCTCACTTTTCTTCTTATTTTTTTTATTTCTCTACCCCTCTCTTCCCATCCTTAACCCCTAACTTAGTGAAGTAAATTGAAATGTTAAAAAGGTTGCCAGTTGCCAGGTTTTATTGGCAAACAGGGTAACATGAGGAAAATTTACAAGAACCTTCAAAAGGATTACAGGCTTGCTATCCCTGTTCTTCATTGAAATTTAAATAAGGCTAAAGTTTAATCCTTCTTTGCCACTCAAGCTAGCTGTCCCCTTACATGTGGCTTCCAGAATCCATTTATCCCGTCATTCTATGCCTATTGTCTCCAGATGCAGTATGCTTTCTGTAAGTTTCAGGTGCTAAAAGGATGGGTAATTCCAATTCCCTAATTTTTATTAGACATGGTGTCATATTTGTCAATATCCCTCGGCTTCGTGTCAATATAGGTTAATCCCTGGCCCTCTACCAGCAGATAATAAGGTGTCTGAAAGCAGAACCTAGATTTTAAACATCTTTCTTTACACCTCATGCGATGATGTACATTTAAGTTTTTTCTTTTTTCCTAATGAAGCTCCGCACCACCCAGGAACTCAGCTCAAACACTTTTTCTCTTCAAGCTCCCCCCTCACTGCTGGTTTCCCCTTCCTCTTCCAAACTTCAGGCAAAATTAACTGCCTTCTCCTCTCGGTTCCCCAGTCTATTCACGCATACATTCGGCTGGTTGTAACATTACTCTCCAGCACTCCAGCAGGCTACTCTCCTGTGGCCTGCTTGACTTGTACTATACCCACAGCCTCTAGCACAGTCCATAGTTTACAGTAGGTACTCAAAATATGCTTATCTAACGGATTAATTTGATTGAATAACACAAAAAACAATGAGATGGTGCTTTTTCACTTGCTAGAGAGGACACAGATGGACTCAGGAATGAAAGCTCCCTTAATTGAACAGCTTTAACTGAAAAGCCTTACTTGGATCCCACCATGGACATTCCACCTTCCCATGACACCCAACAAACCCCAAAGGAGCAAGAAACCTGACAGACAACAGCACAAATCCTGCCTTCTTTGCCCAGGTGCCCTTGAGACCTGTGGTACCCCAACTGGAACAAGATGTGTTGAGAGTCAGAGGAACCCCAGGAGGTTATCTATAATTCACATGAGGCCAAATGGCAGTCATCACTCAAGGAACTATCTGAATTCTGATTTAACCTTCCTGGTGGAGGATACTTTTCCATGGGTTTCTGGTGTTTCTGCATGTCCTGCCAGTGAGGTCCTGATTGCTCTTTGTATTGGACTATGATTCCAAGGATGTTTGTATAGAAGACAGCCTTGGAAGAGAGAGGTGATGTCTCCTTGGCAGCCACGGGCTCCATGCTTAATGCCTTTTATAAAAGACTTGGGGTTGGGCACAGTGTCTGTAATTCTGTGCTTTGGGAGGCTGAGAAAGGAAGATCATGTGAGGCTAGGAGTTTGAGACCAGCCTGAGCAACACAGTGAGACCCCTGTGCCTACCAATTTTTTTTTTTAAAACTTAGCTGTGTGTGGTAGCATGTATCTGTAATCCTAGCTACTCAGAAGGCCGAGGCAGGAGGATTGCTTGAGCCCGGGAGTTCAAGGCTCCAATGAACTATGATCGCACCTCTGCACTCCAACCTCGGCGACAGAGTGAGACCCCGTCTCTAGAAAGCAAATGAAAAGATTTGGGTTCGCTAAGCTCCAGGTTCCTCTCCTGTTATGCTACTTACTGTGTGTGCAGGTCTCATGGAGCCCTCTTCACAGCACCGTATGGGAACTGGCTACTTCCACTGTTGTGAGTAATATACTGTCCTTCATCTCTGACTCAGGGGTCTCGTGTCTTTTGGCTGTACCCATGGAACTATGGCCAGCTAATTTGTTAGCTTGCAAGTAGACAAAAACCTCAGACCCCTTGCAGTTCCCAACTCCCCAGCGGGATCCACTTGCTTTTGGTATGCCCGGACATCCCCCAGGTATCTTCATGTTCCTAACAGCCCGCTGGTGTCAAAACCTGCCAGGCAGGCAGGGCTGTGTGAAGGGCCAGCATTCATCAGGGGCAGCTGCAGATGCTTCAGTGAAGGAAACCAATTTGAGAGATAAAAATCACACCCGCCAAACAAGCCGGTGGTGGAGAGTAATGGCCACACGAAACACGTGAAACGCATTAAAGAACTGCGCTGCCTACACCAGGCATAGTTGTTGTTTTGGAGTCTGTTTATCACGTGGAACGGGCAGGGAGCGGTACCAAGGCCCAGTGACCCAGCAGATCCCTGATCCTTGGTTCAAGCATTTCCAAGCATCCAGTTTCTGAAACAGTGACTGGAGCACCACTCAGAAGTAGAGTTACACTCTCTTTGTTTTATTCAAGCACAGATGACTTGTTTGCTTACTTGTTCATCTATTTATTTTCAAAAGGGGCTGAAAGCAGCTGGCAACAGTCTACAACATTAAAGAGAGCATAACTTCATAAGAAAGAAAAAAGCCAGGCATGGTGGTTCACATCCACAATCCCAGCACTTTGAGAGGATGAGGCAGGAGGTTTGCTTGAGCCCAGGACTTCGTTAAAGACCAGCCTGGGGAACACAGGGGGAGATTTTGTCTCTACAAAAAATAAAAAAGTTAGCCAGGCATGGTGGCGTATTCCTGTAGTCCCAGTGACTTGGAAGGCCGAGGCAGGAAGAATTGTCTGAGCCCAGGAGGCCGAGTCTGTGGTGGGCCACGGTTGTGGTGCTGCACTCCAGCCTGGGTGGCAGAGTGAGACCCAGACTCAAAAAGTAACAAAAAATTTAAAAAAGAAACGCCCTCCCCCCTCCCCGCCCAGGGCATAGCGAAGACCCCTTGTAGCTGAGGGAAAGGAAAAGAAAAAACCCTAACCCTTTTTTCCTGGGTAAGATGGAGAAAACAGTCATGGGCCCACACCACCAGAGGTGCCCAACTGCTGGGGAAATAAAAAACAACTGAGAAGATGCAGAGGGAAGATGGAAAGGGGTTAATCAGTAGACTTGACACAGCCTGGGCAAGAATCGGGGCGCTTGAGGAGAGGCCACGAGAACTTATCCAAACTCTAACACAAAGAAGCAAAAGAGGGCTTAAATAAGAAGGAAGAGAGCATCCAAGAAGTGCAGGACTTTGTTGAGCGATCTAACACACATGCCATTGGGATTCCAGAAGGATGAGGGGGAAGAGAGAGAGAGGGAGAGAACGGGAGAGAACACAGCAGAAGAATTATCTGAAGCGATAAACAAGACATTCCCCAAAGTAATAAAAGACACTAAACTAAAAGCCCAAGAAGCTCAGAGAACCCCAGCTGAATATGATCACACTCACTTTTCTCTATTTCTGCTGCCTCTCCGCATCCAAGTTCCCATACTTAAGGCCCACAACTACTGTAATAGCTTCTAACTAGTCTTTCTTCCTCCACTCTAGTTCCCTCACTGTCTTTTTCCAATCAACAGCCAGAGTGCTCTTTAAAACAAACAAACAAACAAACAAACAAACAAACAAACATCACTTAAAGTCTTCTGGTGGTTACCCATCGCATTTACCACAGAATCCAACCTTTTCCATGTGGCCCGTCGGGCCCTAAATCTGCTGGCCTCTGCCACTTATTCATCTTTTTCATGACACTCCAAACACACGGGCCCATTTCTGTCCTTCAAATACATGAGGCGTCACCTACTATCTCTTGGTTCTTGCTTCCCCCGTGAAATGTGGGGTCTTCAGAACCGAGTGGGGCTGGTTCTTTCTCATTCGGTCTTCAAGTCATAGCTTGAGTATGTCCTCCTCAGAGATGCTTTTATCAACCTTCTCACCAAAATCCCCTCAGTATTTTTAAAACCACATTCTTTTTACTTCCATCTTTGTACTTATCCCTATGAGAAGTTATCCAGCTTACTTACTTGCTTATTGTTTATTTCCTTTTTCCTTGGACTAGTTTTGTGCCCTTTGAGGGAAGAATACAATTCCTCCTGTGGCCTCTGTGTCTCAAACACTGCCTGATATGATGTAGGCCGTTCAGGACTTATTCATTGTCTGGTAAGTAATTAGATGAATTGAAGAATAAATATTTACTAGAGGCATAAGCTCAGAAAAAGGACACAACTAAGTCAAAAGGCACGGTCAGCTCTCAGGTTATTATAGGAAAAGCTAGAGGTTGCTTTTAGTTATGCGGTGCATAGCACAGCTGATAGGTAAAGCCGGCCATATGGCAATAGATAATTTACTGAGTGATGGTAAGTCTCACTCTTCCATTTTCAGAGTTCTGTCACTTTTGATTATTCATCTCTCACTGGCTTCCTGGTTTTTCAGATACTGCCCAGCCTTGGACAATGAGTAAGGATGGCAACATTGGGAAAGTGTGGTATTTGTCTAAATGTCCTAACACAGCCTTGACCCAATTTTTTAAAACTATGCACCGTCTGGACAGATTTTTAAAAGTTGTCATTGGACGAAGGCCCAGCTCCTTCTGCTAGCAGGTGTCGACATTCCTGTCTGACAGGTCTGTCATCCAGACCCCATGCACACTCCCTGACCCACTTCACTTGCCCTCTTCCTGTGGCTCCTTCCCTACCCTCTCTTCCCTCCAGACCACATCTCTTCTCTGCAGCCACGTGTTCAACAGAGAGGTAGGGCTAGTGACCTCTCAGGTTCCCCCCAGCCCTTACACTCTTCGACCTATTTGTCCTTAACAGGGCGCTTTGGCTCCCCTGCCCCGCCTCCACCAGAGTTTCTGTTTTGGTGGCCCCAACCCAGGGGAATGAGAGGTTGTGCCCTACTTCAAAAAAAACCAAAAAACAACTACTTGTTTATTTATTTTTGAGGTAGGGTCTCCCTCTGTGGCCCAGGCTGGAGCGCAGTGGCATGATCACAGTGGTCACAGCTCACAGCAGTCTCGACCTCCTGGGCTCAGGCTATCCTTCCACTTCAGCATCTCTGTCGCCACTTTTTAGAGTAGCTGTCAGCTAACCCTTTATTCCTTCCACGTCTAATGACTCTTCAGCTGGTGCTGTAGGCATCTGTTTTTGTTCAAATGCACATATAGCATCCTGCTGCGTTTTCATAGTTATTCAAAATCTACACTGAGGAATGCTAAAGGACCACTTTTCACAAAATTATTTCACAACGTGCTATGCAAGTTTAGCAAGCCCCTTCACCTCAAGTTTCCTCATTCGAAAAAGGAAGAGGCTGCAATTTATCATCTCGGTCAGAACGCAGCTGACCCTAGAAGAGAAAAATGAAAACTCCTCACAGATTTGCTGTCAAGAGCCTTGTAAAAGGGTGTTCCAGACAGGGAGGGATACATTTGCTGAAGTCCCTCCCAGTGTCTGTCTGGATTTCTGCTACCCCGTAGGTCCCCTAGCTGTGATGCTCATAATCTCCACCACTACCTGGATAGGCCCTTCAAAAGTGGCTGCAGAGAAGCTAAAGTGTTCTCTTTTGCTTTATAGAACAACTGAGACACAAACTAAAATGAAATCCAAGGTACACACAGCGAAGGGGTTTCTTTTCAATCCCAGAAAAGCAGCAAAAAGTATTTGTCCAGAATTCCTTTCTCCTCAGACCCCTCCACTCTAACTCAGGAGGGCTCATAGGGCTTTGCAGATACCTCTGCCTCAGAGATTCCTGCCCATCCCTGGGCTGGGTGGTCTTTGACACCACATAATCTACCAGCACTCAGAGTCTGCGTAGCCAAAAGACCTTGTTGGTATCCGAGTAATTAAATAAGACTCTAGTTGAAAGCTCTCAGACTACCTAGAGTCTATGGAGGGGATACCCCCTTCACAGATGGTGTGCCATGACAGTCATAGGCCCAGCACCCTGGAGCTCCATTAGGGCTGTTCAAACTTTAATGTACATCCAGATCACCCAGGACCTTGCTAAAATGCCAATCCTGAGTCAGCAGGACTGTCTTAAGATTCAAAATTCTGCATTTCCTGCTAGTTCCCGGGTGATGCTGAGATGGTTGGGCCACAGATCTCACTTTGAGTACCGAGGCCCTAGTCCAGAGGGCAGGAAATTTTTTTCCATAAAGACTCAGGAAATATTTTTGTAATTTGTAAGCATTAATTCGATGTCTTAAAGTCAGGTATGCTTTGATACAGTAATTCCATATCTAGAAATTTAACCTAAGTAAATAATTAAGTGTAGGCATAGATTTAACTAGAATGATGTTTTTAACAGCGAAAGACTGAAAAGAGTTTAAAGTTCAGCATTAAGGTGTTGAGTAAATAAAATAATTAATGTTTATGATGAAATGGCACATTTCCACAAAATGATGTATATTAGTTGTCAGTAAAGATATTTATACATAGAAAAAGACAGCTTTGAAATAAGTACTCAATGGAATTCTAGAAAGAAAAGCCCCCGAATGTTATAAATGTCTTCTCTGTAAATTGGAATTTGGGGATGTTTAGTTTTTACATTTCTACGTCTGTAATTCAAGTTTTCAAAAATGAGTATTTATTTCTTGTGTAATAAAGAACTACAAATATTAAAATAAATAGAGTTGAGCACGGTGGCACACACTGGTAGTATCAACTACTTAGAAGGCTGAGGTGGGAGGATCACTTGAGCCCAGGAGTTTGAGGCCAGCCTGGGCAACAGAGCGAGACCTAGTCTCTAAAAAAATATATAAAATTTAAAAATAGTAAAATAAGTATATTTATGATCACAGAGCAGCTATGATGACATGGTCTCCCTTTGGTGTTATCTCTTAATGGAGGAGGTCTTTCCTCTGAGGCTTTAAAGGCTAAAATATCTTTTTCACAGAATAAGGTAAGACGGAGCAGAGAAGCCACCTGCCCTCTGGTAGAGACCCAGGACATGGGACTGAGCAGAAGTCCCGTCTTTCTTGAGTTTTCCAGACTACACCTCTTCCTTGTTCTTGTCAGGTGCTGACACATTGGGAATTATACTCCTGGGGTCCCAGTGGGATTTTCTTTGACTGTTCTTCTATTCTCCATGGCTCTCAAAGGACTCTTGGAGAAGGGCTTAGCCAGCATTCCATAACCTCAGTTCAGGAATCACCTTCTACCCATGTGAATTCAGGGCCTACCATGTGCACTCAGCAGGTCAGGTCAGAGTCCTCCCTGAAGCAGAAGTTACCGACCGTGACATTCTGGGACACGTCACACTAGGGAAGAGCGATGGTACACAGTGACCCTTTCCCCTGGCTTCAGGAAAAATAGAACTCCATAATCAATAAGCAAAAAGACAAAAGCTCTCCTGGAAACCTTCCCCGTCCCATTTTTCACAACACATAGAATTTCTTTACATCAGATGTTCTTTGAAACGGTTAGTTCTCTCCTGGGAGGATCCTCTAGAAATGTGTTTTGCCAAGACCTTAAAGTTTTCACACTGTCTTTAAAAGGCGATAACTTTGTTTTAAAATAGATTTCAGTGTCCCATGTATGTCTCCATTTAAGAATTCATTAATCGGGAGACAAGCTGGAGTCACGCCAGAGAGGCATTAAAGCAAGGCTCTGATGAAGCCTTCCCTGATGGCAGGAAAGTTCCGGAAACATTGCGGTCCCACTTCTAGTTCTGACAGTGCCTTGGGGCTTTGTCATGAATTCTAGGAGTTTTAGGTGACAATGAAAAAAAACCCAGAGATTTTAAGTTTGAACCAAGTATGTTAAATCGCCAAAGTGGGAGTCTGAAATGGAGGCTTCTAGTTTGCCTTCCGAAAGTAGCCACACTCACGGCTGACACGGCGTTCCAGAGGCTCAGTCACAAAGCAAGACCATGTGCTCCAGCGGGCTCCCTCGCTTCGCTTTTCTTTTGACCCCCGGCCCCTAGTCGAGATGCTCAAAACAAGCACTCAATACTTTTCCTTTCTGCAGAAAAACAACAGTACCTGCTGAAGGACAGCAGGCTTCTATTCATTCTTGAAAACAGGTGTTCACAAAACCATCTCCTAGTGTTTTTTTCTGGACTTAGAAGGATATCTGAGTTCCCTGAAGCCATGGCACTAGACACAAAACTGAGACACTCGATCCTACATAGTCATATTTCCACCATTACACTGCCCACCCTATGGAGCAGGATATCACATGCGCTTCCCGTATTTCCTCATAACTTTGCGTTGCTGGTTAAAGATGGACCAACCCAGGGGTGACCAGTGACGCTTCCCTGCCCAACCTTGGTTCCTGAAACCATAGCTCATCAGCCAATTCACTTTTTCACGTCAGACCCTTAATTTCTCTCAACGGCTGCGAATTCTTACCCAGCTCTCTCTGGTTTCCACTCTTCACGAATTCTGAACACTTAAGTGGCAACCCCAGAATTAGTCTTGACCCTCTAGGCTGTGAAAATTTAACAGGCTGGAAATCTGCACGTGAGATTCAGAATCTACACTTCTTGTCTTGGTGATTGATCACAGCCTCTTTGCAAAAGATTTCTCTATTTGTAAAGCGAAGTCTGTTCACTTAAACAGTGAATGAATAAGGCAACTACAGTCATTGTGAAGCAACATGCAACAAAATGTCACGTGAATGATAACTAATTCAAGACAGACATTCTAATTCAGCGGGTTTTTTCTTTTTTAGAACTTAGCATCGACGATACCAAAAGTTGCCAGCTCGTGTTTTCTCCAAGTAGCCAAGTCAGGGAGGCCAAATAAACTCTCTCCTGCTTGCTTTCTGCAAGTCTGCTGGTTTTTAAGTATGAGGACTATAAAAACAAGTAACATTTAATGTGACTTATCAATAATGTTTACGGTACTGTACTACGGGTTCAACATACAGTGTCACACGTAATCCTCACAATTATCTTAAGTCGGGTATTATTTTCCTAAATGGCGCCTGAACTCGTTCAGCCAGGAAGCTGCAAGCCCTGAGACATGGATCCAGGTCTGCGCACCTGTAGGGCAGGATTTCTCACCACCAGGGGCACTGATGACATCGGGGGCAGAATCATCATTTTGGGGAGTTTTCTTGTGTACCGTAGGATGTCTAGCAAGCCTCCCTGGTCTCTACCCACTAGATGCCAGTGGCGCCTCCGCGGTGTGACAGCCAAAACTGTCTCTAGACGTTGCCAAATGTCTGGGAGGAGTTGGCTGAGGAGGGCAAACTGGCCTTGATTGAGAACCCCTGCTCTGGAACGAGGCATTTCACTCTACATTTCTTTATCTACTATGCAAATTTTCCTCTCAAAGGTGAATTTCTAAAGCGTTCTTCCTTAGTGTTTTTCTAATTATTCATTTTAAAATGTTAACTTTTTTTTTAATGTTAACTTAGAATAACGACATATGCTCCTTATAAAGCAGATGAAGCTGTGCAGAGTGTGTGTGAACCACAGATCTAGACAGGAATGGTCAGCCTCCCATTCTCTCTCTTCCTCTCATCTGTCCTCTTTCTGCCTGCTTCCAGTTGGAGGATACAAGACCTTGCAAATGGCTTTAGTTTCTTATGTCTCTCCTCCTCAATCCAAACACGTATTTCTAGCTGAGCTGTTTGGAGACCTCTTGCCTCTTCTGGAGTGAGCTTCTGGGAAGAGCACACTGAACGATGGGTGCAGGAATTTGCAGATGCAGTTAGGGGCCCCCTAACAAGGGGTTCTAACTCCGCCAGGCCTAGCTGGTTGCCCCGGGAGGCAGGGCGTCCAGCCGCTCAGCTTAGGCCTTTGAATGGGAAATTTAGGCGAACGCTAGCGAGAAAAACCCACCTCAGCCTGGCCTTAGGGCCCCCTCAGGGACCCGACCAGATTTGGATGGTTTCTCTCTCGCAGTCTCAGACACCAGGCCACGCTGTGGGCCACAGGGGGCCGAGGGAAGGAGGGGGCCTGGAGGCCTTATCCCCCAAGGGGCCCCCAGGGAACCTGGGACTCAGACTTGGGGAGAGCAGAGCCCCGCTGCCGCGTTTCAGGGGCCCTCGCGTGGACTCAGAGCGTCCGGGGGAACGCCTAAGCCACGCGTCCTGCGCACGCAGCTCAGACCGCCGGGAGGTCTTCGCCGCGGGCCCGCCGCGCGCCGCGCTCACCTTGTGCTGCTTCCACACGGCGCCCAGCGGCTTCACCTCGTGCTTGCCGTGCCGGCCCTCCTCCAGGCACAGGTAGCACACGGGCGTGCGGCAGCTCGCGCAGTACATGCTGTAGCTCTCCGGCT